>NC_140025.1:25734936-25842436 GCF_964263955.1 Coregonus lavaretus | reverse complement strand
TTAAAAATTTGGTACATGTTGATGGTTTAATCAGAGATATACCATTATTTACTATTTAGCTACAACTACATTAAAATCACTTTCCCCGACGAGGATGGGATTCGAACCCACACGTGCAGAGCACAATGGATTTGCAGTCCATCGCCTTAACCACTCGGACACCTCTTCATATTGGGTGTTTGTTAAATAGGTTTTTTGTGGATTTTTACTCCAAGGGGTAAACGATAATATAAAATGTTGTACATGTTGATGGTTTAATCAGAGATATACCATTATTTACTATTTAGCTACAACTACATTAAAATCACTTCCACCGACGAGGATGGGATTCGAACCCACGCATGCAGATTACAATGGATTAGCAGTGCATTGCCTTAACCACTCGGCCACCTCGTCACATTGGGTGTTTGTGAAATTGGTTTTTGGTGAATTTTTGCTCCAAGGGGTAAATTATGATTTAAAATTTGGTACATGTTGATGGTTTAATCAGAGATATACCATTATTTACTATTTAGCTACAACTACATTAAAATCACTTTCCCTGTCGAGGATGGGATTCAAACCCACGCGTGCAGAGCACAATGGATTAGCAGTCCATCGCCTTAACCACTCGGCCACCTCTTCCTATTGGGTGTTTGTTAAATAGGTTTTTGGTGGATTTTTGCTCCAAGGGGTAAACGATAATATAAAATTAGGTACATGTTGATGGTTTAATCAGAGATATACCATAATTTACTATTTAGCTACAACTACATTAAAATCACTTCCACCGATGAGGATGGGATTCTAAACCACGCGTGCAGAGCACAATGGATTAGCAGTCCATCACCTTAACCACTCGGCCACCTCGTCTTATTGACTGTTTGTAAAATAGGTTTTTGGTGGATTTTTGCTCCAAGGGGTAAACGATCATTAAAAATGTGGTATATGTTGATGGTTTAATCAGAGATATACCATTATTTACTATTTAGCTACAACTTCATTAAAATCACTTTCCCTGACGAGGATGGGATTCGAACACACGCGTGCAGAGCACAATGGATTAGCAGTCCATCGCCTTGACCACTCGGACACCTCGTCATATTGGTTGCTTGTTAAATAGGTTTTTTGTGGATTTTTGCTCCAAGGGGTAAACGATAATATAAAATTTGGTACATGTTGATGGTTTAATCAGAGATATACCATTATTTACTATTTAGTAATTTAGCTACAACTACATTAAAATCACTTCCACCGACGAGGATGGGATTCGAACCCACGCGTGCAGAGCACAATGGATTAGCAGTCCATCGCCTTAACCACTCGGCCACCTCGTCATAGTGGGTGCTTGTTAAATAGGTTTTTGGTGGATTTTTGCTCCAAGGGGTAAACGATAATATAAAATTTGGTACATGTTGATGGTTTAATCAGAGACATACCATTATTTACTATTTAGCTACAACTACATTAAAATCACTTCCACCGACGAGGATGGGATTCGAACCCACGTGTGCAGAGCACAATGGATTAGCAGTCCATCGCCTTAACCACTCGGCCACCTCGTCCTATTGGGTGTTTGTTAAATAGGTTTTTGGTGGATTTTTGCTCCAAGGGGTAAACGATAATATAAAATTTGGTACATGTTGATAGTTTAATCAGAGATATACCATTATTTACTACTTAGTAATTTCGCTACAACTACATAAAAATCACTTCCACCGACGAGGATGGGATTCGAACCCACGCGTGCAGAGCACAATGGATTAGCAGTCCATCGCCTTAACCACTCGGCCACCTCGTCACATTGGGTGTTTGTGAAATTGGTTTTTGGTGCATTTTTGCTCCAAGGGGTAAATTATGATAAAAAATGTGGTACATGTTGATGGTTTAATCAGAGATATACCATTATTTACTATTTAGTAATTTAGCTACAACTACATTAAAATCACTTCCACCGACGAGGATGGGATTCGAACCCACGCGTGCAGAGCACAATGGATTAGCAGTCCATCGCCTTAACCACTCGGCCACCTCGTCATAGTGGGTGCTTGTTAAATAGGTTTTTGGTGGATTTTTGCTCCAAGGGGTAAACGATCATTTAAAATGTGGTAAAAGTTGATGGTTTAATCAGAGATGTACCACTATTTACTATTTAGTTACAACTACATTAAAATCACTTCCACCGACGAGGATGGGATTCGAACCCACGCATGCAGAGCACAATGGATTAGCAGTCCATCACCTTAACCAATCGGCCACCTCATCCTATTGGGTGTTTGTTAAATAGGTTTTTGGTGGATTTTTGCTCCAAGGGGTAAACGATAATATACAATTTGGTACATGTTGATGGTTTATTCAGAGATATACCATTATTTACTATTTAGCTACAACTACATTAAAATCACTTCCACCGACGAGGATGGGATTCGAACACACGCATGCAGAGCACAATGGATTAGCAGTCCATTGCCTTAACCACTCGGCCACCTCGTCCTATTCGGTGTTCATTAAATAGGTTTTTGTTGGATTTTTGCTCCAAGGGGTAAACTATAATTAAAAATTTGGTACATGTTGATGGTTTAATCAGAGATATACCATTATTTACTATTTAGCTACAACTACATTAAAATCACTTTCCCAGACGAGGATGGGATTCGAACCCACACGTGCAGAGCACAATGGATTTGCAGTCCATCGCCTTAACCACTCGGACACCTCTTCATATTGGGTGTTTGTTAAATAGGTTTTTTGTGGATTTTTACTCCAAGGGGTAAACGATAATATAAAATGTTGTACATGTTGATGGTTTAATCAGAGATATACCATTATTTACTATTTAGCTACAACTACATTAAAATCACTTCCACCGACGAGGATGGGATTCGAACCCACGCATGCAGATTACAATGGATTAGCAGTGCATCGCCTTAACCACTCGGCCACCTCGTCACATTGGGTGTTTGTGAAATTGGTTTTTGGTGAATTTTTGCTCCAAGGGGTAAATTATGATTTAAAATTTGGTACATGTTGATGGTTTAATCAGAGATATACCATTATTTACTATTTAGCTACAACTACATTAAAATCACTTTCCCTGTCGAGGATGGGATTCAAACCCACGCGTGCAGAGCACAATGGATTAGCAGTCCATCGCCTTAACCACTCAGCCACCTCTTCCTATTGG
This sequence comes from Coregonus lavaretus, assembly GCF_964263955.1. Lineage (NCBI taxonomy): Eukaryota > Metazoa > Chordata > Actinopteri > Salmoniformes > Salmonidae > Coregonus > Coregonus lavaretus. The sequence goes on along the minus strand of NC_140025.1, from coordinate 25,839,273 downwards.
GTGTTTGTTAAATAGGTTTTTGGTGGATTTTTGCTCCAAGGGGTAAACGATAATATAAAATTAGGTACATGTTGATGGTTTAATCAGAGATATACCATAATTTACTATTTAGCTACAACTACATTAAAATCACTTCCACCGATGAGGATGGGATTCTAAACCACGCGTGCAGAGCACAATGGATTAGCAGTCCATCACCTTAACCACTCGGCCACCTCGTCTTATTGACTGTTTGTAAAATAGGTTTTTGGTGGATTTTTGCTCCAAGGGGTAAACGATCATTAAAAATGTGGTATATGTTGATGGTTTAATCAGAGATATACCATTATTTACTATTTAGCTACAACTTCATTAAAATCACTTTCCCTGACGAGGATGGGATTCGAACACACGCGTGCAGAGCACAATGGATTAGCAGTCCATCGCCTTGACCACTCGGACACCTCGTCATATTGGTTGCTTGTTAAATAGGTTTTTTGTGGATTTTTGCTCCAAGGGGTAAACGATAATATAAAATTTGGTACATGTTGATGGTTTAATCAGAGATATACCATTATTTACTATTTAGTAATTTAGCTACAACTACATTAAAATCACTTCCACCGACGAGGATGGGATTCGAACCCACGCGTGCAGAGCACAATGGATTAGCAGTCCATCGCCTTAACCACTCGGACACCTCTTCATATTGGGTGTTTGTTAAATAGGTTTTTTGTGGATTTTTACTCCAAGGGGTAAACGATAATATAAAATGTTGTACATGTTGATGGTTTAATCAGAGATATACCATTATTTACTATTTAGCTACAACTACATTAAAATCACTTCCACCGACGAGGATGGGATTCGAACCCACGCATGCAGATTACAATGGATTAGCAGTGCATTGCCTTAACCACTCGGCCACCTCGTCACATTGGGTGTTTGTGAAATTGGTTTTTGGTGAATTTTTGCTCCAAGGGGTAAATTATGATTTAAAATTTGGTACATGTTGATGGTTTAATCAGAGATATACCATTATTTACTATTTAGCTACAACTACATTAAAATCACTTTCCCTGTCGAGGATGGGATTCAAACCCACGCGTGCAGAGCACAATGGATTAGCAGTCCATCACCTTAACCACTCGGCCACCTCTTCCTATTGGGTGTTTGTTAAATAGGTTTTTGGTGGATTTTTGCTCCAAGGGGTAAACGATAATATAAAATTAGGTACATGTTGATGGTTTAATCAGAGATATACCATAATTTACTATTTAGCTACAACTACATTAAAATCACTTCCACCGATGAGGATGGGATTCTAAACCACGCGTGCAGAGCACAATGGATTAGCAGTCCATCACCTTAACCACTCGGCCACCTCGTCTTATTGACTGTTTGTAAAATAGGTTTTTGGTGGATTTTTGCTCCAAGGGGTAAACGATCATTAAAAATGTGGTATATGTTGATGGTTTAATCAGAGATATACCATTATTTACTATTTAGCTACAACTTCATTAAAATCACTTTCCCTGACGAGGATGGGATTCGAACACACGCGTGCAGAGCACAATGGATTAGCAGTCCATCGCCTTGACCACTCGGACACCTCGTCATATTGGTTGCTTGTTAAATAGGTTTTTTGTGGATTTTTGCTCCAAGGGGTAAACGATAATATAAAATTTGGTACATGTTGATGGTTTAATCAGAGATATACCATTATTTACTATTTAGTAATTTAGCTACAACTACATTAAAATCACTTCCACCAACGAGGATGGGATTCGAACCCACGCGTGCAGAGCACAATGGATTAGCAGTCCATCGCCTTAACCACTCGGCCACCTCGTCATAGTGGGTGCTTGTTAAATAGGTTTTTGGTGGATTTTTGCTCCAAGGGGTAAACGATAATATAAAATTTGGTACATGTTGATGGTTTAATCAGAGACATACCATTATTTACTATTTAGCTACAACTACATTAAAATCACTTCCACCGACGAGGATGGGATTCGAACCCACGTGTGCAGAGCACAATGGATTAGCAGTCCATCGCCTTAACCACTCGGCCACCTCATCCTATTGGGTGTTTGTTAAATAGGTTTTTGGTGGATTTTTGCTCCAAGGGGTAAACGATAATATAAAATTTGGTACATGTTGATAGTTTAATCAGAGATATACCATTATTTACTACTTAGTAATTTCGCTACAACTACATAAAAATCACTTCCACCGACGAGGATGGGATTCGAACCCACGCGTGCAGAGCACAATGGATTAGCAGTCCATCGCCTTAACCACTCGGCCACCTCGTCACATTGGGTGTTTGTGAAATTGGTTTTTGGTGCATTTTTGCTCCAAGGGGTAAATTATGATTAAAAATGTGGTACATGTTGATGGTTTAATCAGAGATATACCATTATTTACTATTTAGTAATTTAGCTACAACTACATTAAAATCACTTCCACCGACGAGGATGGGATTCGAACCCACGCGTGCAGAGCACAATGGATTAGCAGTCCATCACCTTAACCAATCGGCCACCTCATCCTATTGGGTGTTTGTTAAATAGGTTTTTGGTGGATTTTTGCTCCAAGGGGTAAACGATAATATACAATTTGGTACATGTTGATGGTTTATTCAGAGATATACCATTATTTACTATTTAGCTACAACTACATTAAAATCACTTCCACCGACGAGGATGGGATTCGAACACACGCATGCAGAGCACAATGGATTAGCAGTCCATTGCCTTAACCACTCGGCCACCTCGTCCTATTCGGTGTTCATTAAATAGGTTTTTGTTGGATTTTTGCTCCAAGGGGTAAACTATAATTAAAAATTTGGTACATGTTGATGGTTTAATCAGAGACATACCATTATTTACTATTTAGCTACAACTACATTAAAATCACTTCCACCGACGAGGATGGGATTCGAACCCACGTGTGCAGAGCACAATGGATTAGCAGTCCATCGCCTTAACCACTCGGCCACCTCGTCCTATTGGGTGTTTGTTAAATAGGTTTTTGGTGGATTTTTGCTCCAAGGGGTAAACGATAATATAAAATTTGGTACATGTTGATAGTTTAATCAGAGATATACCATTATTTACTACTTAGTAATTTCGCTACAACTACATAAAAATCACTTCCACCGACGAGGATGGGATTCGAACCCACGCGTGCAGAGCACAATGGATTAGCAGTCCATCGCCTTAACCACTCGGCCACCTCGTCACATTGGGTGTTTGTGAAATTGGTTTTTGGTGCATTTTTGCTCCAAGGGGTAAATTATGATTAAAAATGTGGTACATGTTGATGGTTTAATCAGAGATATACCATTATTTACTATTTAGTAATTTAGCTACAACTACATTAAAATCACTTCCACCGACGAGGATGGGATTCGAACCCACGCGTGCAGAGCACAATGGATTAGCAGTCCATCACCTTAACCAATCGGCCACCTCATCCTATTGGGTGTTTGTTAAATAGGTTTTTGGTGGATTTTTGCTCCAAGGGGTAAACGATAATATACAATTTGGTACATGTTGATGGTTTATTCAGAGATATACCATTATTTACTATTTAGCTACAACTACATTAAAATCACTTCCACCGACGAGGATGGGATTCGAACACACGCATGCAGAGCACAATGGATTAGCAGTCCATTGCCTTAACCACTCGGCCACCTCGTCCTATTCGGTGTTCATTAAATAGGTTTTTGTTGGATTTTTGCTCCAAGGGGTAAACTATAATTAAAAATTTGGTACATGTTGATGGTTTAATCAGAGATATACCATTATTTACTATTTAGCTACAACTACATTAAAATCACTTTCCCCGACGAGGATGGGATTCGAACCCACACGTGCAGAGCACAATGGATTTGCAGTCCATCGCCTTAACCACTCGGACACCTCTTCATATTGGGTGTTTGTTAAATAGGTTTTTTGTGGATTTTTACTCCAAGGGGTAAACGATAATATAAAATGTTGTACATGTTGATGGTTTAATCAGAGATATACCATTATTTACTATTTAGCTACAACTACATTAAAATCACTTCCACCGACGAGGATGGGATTCGAACCCACGCATGCAGATTACAATGGATTAGCAGTGCATCGCCTTAACCACTCGGCCACCTCGTCACATTGGGTGTTTGTGAAATTGGTTTTTGGTGAATTTTTGCTCCAAGGGGTAAATTATGATTTAAAATTTGGTACATGTTGATGGTTTAATCAGAGATATACCATTATTTACTATTTAGCTACAACTACATTAAAATCACTTTCCCTGTCGAGGATGGGATTCAAACCCACGCGTGCAGAGCACAATGGATTAGCAGTCCATCGCCTTAACCACTCAGCCACCTCTTCCTATTGGGTGTTTGTTAAATAGGTTTTTGGTGGATGTTTGCTCCAAGGGGTAAACGATAATATAAAATTAGGTACATGTTGATGGTTTAATCAGAGATATACCATAATTTACTATTTAGCTACAACTACATTAAAATCACTTCCACCGATGAGGATGGGATTCTAAACCACGCGTGCAGAGCACAATGGATTAGCAGTCCATCACCTTAACCACTCGGCCACCTCGTCTTATTGACTGTTTGTAAAATAGGTTTTTGGTGGATTTTTGCTCCAAGGGGTAAACGATCATTAAAAATGTGGTATATGTTGATGGTTTAATCAGAGATATACCATTATTTACTATTTAGCTACAACTTCATTAAAATCACTTTCCCTGACGAGGATGGGATTCGAACACACGCGTGCAGAGCACAATGGATTAGCAGTCCATCGCCTTGACCACTCGGACACCTCGTCATATTGGTTGCTTGTTAAATAGGTTTTTTGTGGATTTTTGCTCCAAGGGGTAAACGATAATATAAAATTTGGTACATGTTGATGGTTTAATCAGAGATATACCATTATTTACTATTTAGTAATTTAGCTACAACTACATTAAAATCACTTCCACCGACGAGGATGGGATTCGAACCCACGCGTGCAGAGCACAATGGATTAGCAGTCCATCGCCTTAACCACTCGGCCACCTCGTCATAGTGGGTGCTTGTTAAATAGGTTTTTGGTGGATTTTTGCTCCAAGGGGTAAACGATCATTTAAAATGTGGTACATGTTGATGGTTTAATCAGAGATGTACCATTATTTACTATTTAGCTACAACTACATTAAAATCACTTTCCCTGTCGAGGATGGGATTCGAACCCACGCGTGCAGAGCACAATGGATTAGCTGTCCATCGCCTTCACCACTCGGCCACCTCGTCCTATTGGGTGTTTGTTAAATAGGTTTTGGGTGGATTTTTGCTCCAAGGGGTAAACGATAATATAAAATTTTGTACATGTTGATAGTTTAATCAGAGATATACCATTATTTACTATTTAGTAATTTAGCTACAACTACATAATAATCACTTCCACCGACGAGGATGGGATTCGATCCCACGCGTGCAGAGCACAATGGATTAGCAGTCCATCACCTTAACCAATCGGCCACCTCATCCTATTGAGTGTATGTAAAATAGGTTTTTGGTGGATTTTTGCTCCAAGGGGTTAACGATAATTAAAAATTTGGTACATGTTGATGGTTTAATCAGAGATATACCATTATTTACTATTTAGCTACAACTACATTAAAATCACTTCCACCGACGAGGATGGGATTCGAACCCAGGCGTGCAGAGCACAATGGATTAGCAGTGCATCGCCTTAACCACTCAGCCACCTCGTCACATTTGGTGTTTGTGAAATTGGTTTTTGGTGAATCTTTGCTCCAAGGGGTAAATTATGATAAAAAATGTGGTACATGTTGATGGTTTAATCAGAGATATACCATTATTTACTATTTAGTAATTTAGCTACAACTACATTAAAATCACTTCCACCGACGAGGATGGGATTCGAACCCACGCGTGCAGAGCACAATGGATTAGCAGTCCATCGCCTTAACCACTCGGCCACCTCGTCATAGTGGGTGCTTGTTAAATAGGTTTTTGGTGGATTTTTGCTCCAAGGGGTAAACGATCATTTAAAATGTGGTACATGTTGATGGTTTAATCAGAGATGTACCATTATTTACTATTTAGCTACAACTACATTAAAATCACTTTCCCTGTCGAGGATGGGATTCGAACCCACGCGTGCAGAGCACAACGGATTAGCTGTCCATCGCCTTCACCACTCGGCCACCTCGTCCTATTGGGTGTTTGTTAAATAGGTTTTGGGTGGATTTTTGCTCCAAGGGGTAAACGATAATATAAAATTTGGTACATGTTGATAGTTTAATCAGAGATATACCATTATTTACTATTTAGTAATTTAGCTACAACTACATAATAATCACTTCCACCGACGAGGATGGGATTCGAACCCACGCGTGCAGAGCACAATGGATTAGCAGTCCATCACCTTAACCAATCGGCCACCTCATCCTATTTGGTGTTTGTTAAATAGGTTTTTGGTGGATTTTTGCTCCAAGGGGTAAACGATAATATAAAATTTGGTACATGTTGATGGTTTAATCAGAGATATACCATTATTTACTATTTAGCTACAACTACATTAAAATCACTTCCACCGACGAGGATGGGATTCGAACCCACGCGTGCAGAGCACAATGGATTAGCAGTGCATCGCCTTAACCACTCAGCCACCTCGTCACATTTGGTGTTTGTGAAATTGTTTTTTGGTGAATCTTTGCTCCAAGGGGTAAATTATGATAAAAAATGTGGTACATGTTGATGGTTTAATCAGAGATATACCATTATTTACTATTTAGTAATTTAGCTACAACTACATTAAAATCACTTCCACCGACGAGGATGGGATTCGAACCCACGCGTGCAGAGCACAATGGATTAGCAGTCCATCACCTTAACCAATCGGCCACCTCATCCTATTTGGTGTTTGTTAAATAGGTTTTTGGTGGATTTTTGCTCCAAGGGGTAAACGATAATATAAAATTAGGTACATGTTGATGGTTTAATCAGAGATATACCATAATTTACTATTTAGCTACAACTACATTAAAATCACTTCCACCGACGAGGATGGGATTCGAAACCACGCGTGCAGAGCACAATGGATTAGCAGTCCATCACCTTAACCACTTGGCCACCTCGTTTTATTGAGTGTATGTAAAATAGGTATTTGGTGGATTTTTGCTCCAAGGTGTAAACGATAATTAAAAATTTGGTACATGTTGATGGTTTAATCAGAGATATACCATTATTTACTATTTAGCTACAACTACATTAAAATCACTTTCCCCGACGAGGATGGGATTCAAACCCACGCGTGCAGAGCACAATGGATTAGCAGTCCATCGCCTTAACCACTCGGCCACCTCTTCCTATTGGGTGTTTGTTAAATAGGTTTTTGGTGGATTTTTGCTCCAAGGGGTAAACGATAATATAAAATTAGGTACATGTTGATGGTTTAATCAGAGATATACCATAATTTACTATTTAGCTACAACTACATTAAAATCACTTCCACCGATGAGGATGGGATTCTAAACCACGCGTGCAGAGCACAATGGATTAGCAGTCCATCGCCTTAACCACTCGGCCACCTCGTCCTATTGGGTGTTTGTTAAATAGGTTTTTGGTGGATTTTTGCTCCAAGGGGTAAACGATGATATAAAGTTTGGTACATGTTGATGGTTTAATCAGAGATATACCATTATTTACTATTTAGTAATTTAGCTACAACTACATTAAAATCACTTCCACCGACGAGGATGGGATTCGAACCCACGCGTGCATAGCACAATGGATTAGCAGACCATCGCCTTAACCACTCGGCCACCTCGTCATAGTGGGTGCTTGTTAAATAGGTTTTTGGTGGATTATTGCTCCAAGGGGTAAACGATCATTTAAAATGTGGTACATGTTGATGGTTTAATCAGAGATGTACCATTATTTACTATTTAGCTACAACTACATTAAAATCACTTTCCCTGTCGAGGATGGGATTCGAACCCACGCGTGCAGAGCACAATAGATTAGCTGTCCATCGCCTTCACCACTCGGCCACCTCATCCTATTGGGTGTTTGTTAAATAGGTTTTGGGCGGATTTTTGCTCCAAGGGGTAAACGATAATATAAAATTAGGTACATGTTGATGGTTTAATCAGAGATATACCATAATTTACTATTTAGTTACAACTACATTAAAATCACTTCCACCGACGAGGATGGGATTCGAAACCACGCGTGCAGAGCACAATGGATTATCAGTCCATCACCTTAACCACTCAGCCACCTCGTCTTATTGAGTGTTTGTAAAATAGGTTTTTGGTGGATTTTTGCTCCAAGGGGTAAACGATAATTAAAAATGTGGTACATGTTGATGGTTTAATCAGAGATATACCATTATTTACTATTTAGCTACAACTACATTAAAATCACTTTCCCCGACGAGGATGGGATTCGAACCCACACGTGCAGAGCACAATGGATTTGCAGTCCATCGCCTTAACCACTCGGACACCTTGTCATATTGGGTGTTTGTTAAATAGGTTTTTTGTGGATTTTTACTCCAAGGGGTAAACGATAATATAAAATTTGGTACATGTTGATGGTTTAATCAGAGATGTACCATTATTTACTATTTAGCTACAACTACATTAAAATCACTTTCCCTGTCGATGATGGGATTCGAACCCACGCTTGCAGAGCACAATGGATTAGCTGTCCATCGCCTTCACCACTCGGCCACCTCGTCCTATTGGGTGATTGTTAAATAGGTTTTGGGTGGATTTTTGCTCCAAGGGGTAAACGATAATATAAAATTTGGTACATGTTGATAGTTTAATCAGAGATATACCATTATTTACTATTTAGTAATTTAGCTACAATTACATAATAATCACTTCCACCGACGAGGATGGGATTCGAACCCACGCGTGCAGAGCACAATGGATTAGCAGTCCATCACCTTAACCAATCGGCCACCTCATCCTATTGAGTGTATGTAAAATAGGTTTTTGGTGGATTTTTGCTCCAAGGGGTTAACGATAATTAAAAATTTGGTACATGTTGATGGTTTAATCAGAGATATACCATTATTTACTATTTAGCTACAACTACATTAAAATCACTTCCACCGACGAGGATGGGATTCGAACCCACGCGTGCAGAGCACAATGGATTAGCAGTGCATCGCCTTAACCACTCAGCCACCTCGTCACATTTGGTGTTTATGAAATTGGTTTTTGGTGAATCTTTGCTCCAAGGGGTAAATTATGATAAAAAATGTGGTACATGTTGATGGTTTAATCAGAGATATACCATTATTTACTATTTAGTAATTTAGCTACAACTACATTAAAATCACTTCCACCGACGAGGATGGGATTCGAACCCACGCGTGCAGAGCACAATGGATTAGCAGTCCATCGCCTTAACCACTCGGCCACCTCGTCATAGTGGGTGCTTGTTAAATAGGTTTTTGGTGGATTTTTGCTCCAAGGGGTAAACGATCATTTAAAATGTGGAACATGTTGATGGTTTAATCAGAGATGTACCATTATTTACTATTTAGCTACAACTACATTAAAATCACTTTCCCTGTCGAGGATGGGATTCGAACCCACGCGTGCAGAGCACAACGGATTAGCTGTCCATCGCCTTCACCACTCAGCCACCTCGTCCTATTGGGTGTTTGTTAAATAGGTTTTGGGTGGATTTTTGCTCCAAGGGGTAAACGATAATATAAAATTTGGTACATGTTGATAGTTTAATCAGAGATATACCATTATTTACTATTTAGTAATTTAGCTACAACTACATAATAATCACTTCCACCGACGAGGATGGGATTCGAACCCACGTGTGCAGAGCACAATGGATTAGCAGTCCATCACCTTAACCACTTGGCCACCTCGTTTTAGTGAGTGTATGTAAAATAGGTATTTGGTGGATTTTTGCTCCAAGGTGTAAACGATAATTAAAAATTTGGTACATGTTGATGGTTTAATCAGAGATATACCATTATTTACTATTTAGCTACAACTACATTAAAATCACTTTCCCCGACGAGGATGGGATTCGAACACACACGTGCAGAGCACAATGGATTTGCAGTCCATCGCCTTAACCACTCGGACACCTCGTCATATTGGGTGTTTGTTAAATAGGTTTTTTGTGGATTTTTACTCCAAGGGGTAAACGATAATATAAAATTTGCTACATGTTGATGGTTTAATCATAGATATACCATTATTTACTATTTAGCTACAACTACATTAAAATCACTTCCACCGACGAGGATGGGATTCGAACCAACGCGTGCAGAGCACAATGGATTAGCAGTCCATCGCCTTAAACACTCGGCCACCTCGTCCTATTGGGTGTTTGTTAAATAGGTTTTTGGTGGATTTTTGCTCCAAGGGGTAAACGATAATATAAAGTTTGGTACATGTTGATGGTTTAATCAGAGATATACCATTATTTACTATTTAGTAATTTAGCTACAACTACATTAAAATCACTTCCACCGACGAGGATGGGATTCGAACCCACGCGTGCATAGCACAATGGATTAGCAGACCATCGCCTTAACCACTCTGCCACCTCGTCATAGTGGGTGCTTGTTAAATAGGTTTTTGGTGGATTATTGCTCCAAGGGGTAAACGATCATTTAAAATGTGGTACATGTTGATGGTTTAATCAGAGATGTACCATTATTTACTATTTAGCTACAACTACATTAAAATCACTTTCCCTGTCGAGGATGGGATTCGAACCCACGCGTGCAGAGCACAATAGATTAGCTGTCCATCGCCTTCACCACTCGGCCACCTCGTCCTATTGGGTGTTTGTTAAATAGGTTTTGGGTGGATTTTTGCTCCAAGGGGTAAACGATAATATAGAATTAGGTACATGTTGATGGTTTAATCAGAGATATACCATAATTTACTATTTAGTTACAACTACATTAAAATCACTTCCACCGACGAGGATGGGATTCTAAACCACGCGTGCAGAGCACAATGGATTATCAGTCCATCACCTTAACCACTCGGCCACCTCGTCTTATTGAGTGTTTGTAAAATAGGTTTTTGGTGGATTTTTGCTCCAAGGGGTAAACGATAATTAAAAATGTGGTACATGTTGATGGTTTAATCAGAGATATACCATTATTTACTATTTAGCTACAACTACATTAAAATCACTTTCCCCGACGAGGATGGGATTCGAACCCACACGTGCAGAGCACAATGGATTTGCAGTCCATCGCCTTAACCACTCGGACACCTCGTCATAGTGGGTGTTTGTTAAATAGGTTTTTTGTGGATTTTTACTCCAAGGGGTAAACGATAATATAAAATTTGCTACATGTTGCTGGTTTAATCATAGATATACCATTATTTAGCTACAACTACATTAAAATCACTTCCACAGATGAGGATGGGATTCGAACCCACGCGTGCAGAGCACAATGGATTAGCAGTCCATCGCCTTAACCACTCAGCCACCTCGTCACATTTGGTGTTTGTGAAATTGGTTTTTGGTGAATCTTTGCTCCAAGGGGTAAATTATGATAAAAAATGTGGTACATGTTGATGGTTTAATCAGAGATATACCATTATTTACTATTTAGTAATTTAGCTACAACTACATTAAAATCACTTCCACCGACGAGGATGGGATTCGAACCCACGCGTGCAGAGCACAATGGATTAGCAGTCCATCGCCTTAACCACTCGGCCACCTCGTCATAGTGGGTGCTTGTTAAATAGGTTTTTGGTGGATTTTTTCTCCAAGGGGTAAACGATCATTTGAAATGTGGTACATGTTGATGGTTTAATCAGAGATGTACCATTATTTACTCTTTAGCTACAACTACATTAAAATCACTTTCCCTGTCGAGGATGGGATTCGAACCCACGCGTGCAGAGCACAATGGATTAGCTGTCCATCGCCTTCACCACTCGGCCACCTCGTCCTATTGGGTGTTTGTTAAATAGGTTTTGGGTGGATTTTTGCTCCAAGGGGTAAACGATAATATAAAATTTGGTACATGTTGATAGTTTAATCAGAGATATACCATTATTTACTATTTAGTAATTTAGCTACAACTACATAATAATCACTTCCACCGACAATGATAGGATTCGAACCCACGCGTGCAGAGCACAATGGATTAGCAGTCCATCACCTTAACCAATCGGCCACCTCATCCTATTGGGTGTTTGTTAAATAGGTTTTTGGTGGATTTTTGCTCCAAGGGGTAAACGATAATATAAAATTAGGTACATGTTGATGGTTTAATCAGAGATATACCATAATTTACTATTTAGCTACAACTACATTAAAATCACTTCCACCGACGAGGATGGGATTCGAAACCACGCGTGCAGAGCACAATGGATTAGCAGTCCATCGCCTTAACCACTCGGCCACCTCGTCCTATTGGGTGTTTGTTAAATAGGTTTTTGGTGGATTTTTGCTCCAAGGGGTAAACGATAATATAAAGTTTGGTACATGTTGATGGTTTAATCAGAGATATACCATTATTTACTATTTAGTAATTTAGCTACAACTACATTAAAATCACTTCCACCGACGAGGATGGGATTCTAACCCACGCGTGCAGAGCACAATGGATTAGCTGTGCATCGCCTTAACCACTCAGCCACCTCGTCACATTTGGTGTTTGTGAAATTGGTTTTTGGTGAATCTTTGCTCCAAGGGGTAAATTATGATAAAAAATGTGGTACATGTTGATGGTTTAATCAGAGATATACCATTATTTACTATTTAGTAATTTAGCTACAACTACATTAAAATCACTTCCACCGACGAGAATGGGATTCGAACCCACGCGTGCAGAGCACAATGGATTAGCAGTCCATCGCCTTAACCACTCGGCCACCTCGTCATAGTGGGTGCTTGTTAAATAGGTTTTTGGTGGATTTTTGCTCCAAGGGGTAAACGATCATTTAAAATGTGGTACATGTTGATGGTTTAATCAGAGATGTACCATTATTTACTCTTTAGCTACAACTACATTAAAATCACTTTCCCTGTCGAGGATGGGATTCGAACCCACGCGTGCAGAGCACAATGGATTAGCTGTCCATCGCCTTCACCACTCGGCCACCTCGTCCTATTGGGTGTTTGTTAAATAGGTTTTGGGTGGATTTTTGCTCCAAGGGGTAAACGATAATATAAAATTTGGTACATGTTGATGGTTTAATCAGAGATATACCATTATTTACTATTTAGTAATTTAGCTACAATTACATTAAAATAACTTCCACCGACGAGGATGGGATTCGAACACACACGTGCAGAGCACAATGGATTTGCAGTCCATCGCCTTAACCACTCGGACACCTCGTCATATTGGGTGTTTGTTAAATAGGTTTTTTGTGGATTTTTACTCCAAGGGGTAAACGATAATATAAAATTTGCTACATGTTGATGGTTTAATCATAGATATACCATTATTTACTATTTAGCTACAACTACATTAAAATCACTTCCACCGACGAGGATGGGATTCGAACCCACGCGTGCAGAGCACAATGGATTAGCAGTCCATCGCCTTAAACACTCGGCCACCTCGTCCTATTGGGTGTTTGTTAAATAGGTTTTTGGTGGATTTTTGCTCCAAGGGGTAAACGATAATATAAAGTTTGGTACATGTTGATGGTTTAATCAGAGATATACCATTATTTACTATTTAGTAATTTAGCTACAACTACATTAAAATCACTTCCACCGACGAGGATGGGATTCGAACCCACGCGTGCATAGCACAATGGATTAGCAGACCATCGCCTTAACCACTCTGCCACCTCGTCCTATTGGGTGTTTGTTAAATAGGTTTTGGGTGGATTTTTTCTCCAAGGGGTAAACGATAATATAGAATTAGGTACATGTTGATGGTTTAATCAGAGATATACCATAATTTACTATTTAGTTACAACTACATTAAAATCACTTCCACCGACGAGGATGGGATTCTAAACCACGCGTGCAGAGCACAATGGATTATCAGTCCATCACCTTAACCACTCGGCCACCTCGTCTTATTGAGTGTTTGTAAAATAGGTTTTTGGTGGATTTTTGCTCCAAGGGGTAAACGATAATTAAAAATGTGGTACATGTTGATGGTTTAATCAGAGATATACCATTATTTACTATTTAGCTACAACTACATTAAAATCACTTTCCCCGACGAGGATGGGATTCGAACCCACACGTGCAGAGCACAATGGATTTGCAGTCCATCGCCTTAACCACTCGGACACCTCGTCATAGTGGGTGTTTGTTAAATAGGTTTTTTGTGGATTTTTACTCCAAGGGGTAAACGATAATATAAAATTTGCTACATGTTGCTGGTTTAATCATAGATATACCATTATTTACTATTTAGCTACAACTACATTAAAATCACTTCCACAGATGAGGATGGGATTCGAACCCACGCGTGCAGAGCACAATGGATTAGCAGTCCATCGCCTTAACCACTCAGCCACCTCGTCACATTTGGTGTTTGTGAAATTGGTTTTTGGTGAATCTTTGCTCCAAGGGGTAAATTATGATAAAAAATGTGGTACATGTTGATGGTTTAATCAGAGATATACCATTATTTACTATTTAGTAATTTAGCTACAACTACATTAAAATCACTTCCACCGACGAGGATGGGATTCGAACCCACGCGTGCAGAGCACAATGGATTAGCAGTCCATCGCCTTAACCACTCGGCCACCTCGTCATAGTGGGTGCTTGTTAAATAGGTTTTTGGTGGATTTTTTCTCCAAGGGGTAAACGATCATTTAAAATGTGGTACATGTTGATGGTTTAATCAGAGATGTACCATTATTTACTCTTTAGCTACAACTACATTAAAATCACTTTCCCTGTCGAGGATGGGATTCGAACCCACGCGTGCAGAGCACAATGGATTAGCTGTCCATCGCCTTCACCACTCGGCCACCTCGTCCTATTGGGTGTTTGTTAAATAGGTTTTGGGTGGATTTTTGCTCCAAGGGGTAAACGATAATATAAAATTTGGTACATGTTGATAGTTTAATCAGAGATATACCATTATTTACTATTTAGTAATTTAGCTACAACTACATAATAATCACTTCCACCGACGATGATAGGATTCGAACCCACGCGTGCAGAGCACAATGGATTAGCAGTCCATCACCTTAACCACTCGGCCACCTCTTCCTATTGGGTGTTTGTTAAATAGGTTTTTGGTGGATTTTTGCTCCAAGGGGTAAACGATAATATAAAATTAGGTACATGTTGATGGTTTAATCAGAGATATACCATAATTTACTATTTAGCTACAACTACATTAAAATCACTTCCACCGATGAGGATGGGATTCTAAACCACGCGTGCAGAGCACAATGGATTAGCAGTCCATCGCCTTAACCACTCGGCCACCTCGTCCTATTGGGTGTTTGTTAAATAGGTTTTTGGTGGATTTTTGCTCCAAGGGGTAAACGATGATATAAAGTTTGGTACATGTTGATGGTTTAATCAGAGATATACCATTATTTACTATTTAGTAATTTAGCTACAACTACATTAAAATCACTTCCACCGACGAGGATGGGATTCGAACCCACGCGTGCATAGCACAATGGATTAGCAGACCATCGCCTTAACCACTCGGCCACCTCGTCATAGTGGGTGCTTGTTAAATAGGTTTTTGGTGGATTATTGCTCCAAGGGGTAAACGATCATTTAAAATGTGGTACATGTTGATGGTTTAATCAGAGATGTACCATTATTTACTATTTAGCTACAACTACATTAAAATCACTTTCCCTGTCGAGGATGGGATTCGAACCCACGCGTGCAGAGCACAATAGATTAGCTGTCCATCGCCTTCACCACTCGGCCACCTCATCCTATTGGGTGTTTGTTAAATAGGTTTTGGGCGGATTTTTGCTCCAAGGGGTAAACGATAATATAAAATTAGGTACATGTTGATGGTTTAATCAGAGATATACCATAATTTACTATTTAGTTACAACTACATTAAAATCACTTCCACCGACGAGGATGGGATTCGAAACCACGCGTGCAGAGCACAATGGATTATCAGTCCATCACCTTAACCACTCAGCCACCTCGTCTTATTGAGTGTTTGTAAAATAGGTTTTTGGTGGATTTTTGCTCCAAGGGGTAAACGATAATTAAAAATGTGGTACATGTTGATGGTTTAATCAGAGATATACCATTATTTACTATTTAGCTACAACTACATTAAAATCACTTTCCCCGACGAGGATGGGATTCGAACCCACACGTGCAGAGCACAATGGATTTGCAGTCCATCGCCTTAACCACTCGGACACCTTGTCATATTGGGTGTTTGTTAAATAGGTTTTTTGTGGATTTTTACTCCAAGGGGTAAACGATAATATAAAATTTGGTACATGTTGATGGTTTAATCAGAGATGTACCATTATTTACTATTTAGCTACAACTACATTAAAATCACTTTCCCTGTCGATGATGGGATTCGAACCCACGCTTGCAGAGCACAATGGATTAGCTGTCCATCGCCTTCACCACTCGGCCACCTCGTCCTATTGGGTGATTGTTAAATAGGTTTTGGGTGGATTTTTGCTCCAAGGGGTAAACGATAATATAAAATTTGGTACATGTTGATAGTTTAATCAGAGATATACCATTATTTACTATTTAGTAATTTAGCTACAATTACATAATAATCACTTCCACCGACGAGGATGGGATTCGAACCCACGCGTGCAGAGCACAATGGATTAGCAGTCCATCACCTTAACCAATCGGCCACCTCATCCTATTGAGTGTATGTAAAATAGGTTTTTGGTGGATTTTTGCTCCAAGGGGTTAACGATAATTAAAAATTTGGTACATGTTGATGGTTTAATCAGAGATATACCATTATTTACTATTTAGCTACAACTACATTAAAATCACTTCCACCGACGAGGATGGGATTCGAACCCACGCGTGCAGAGCACAATGGATTAGCAGTGCATCGCCTTAACCACTCAGCCACCTCGTCACATTTGGTGTTTATGAAATTGGTTTTTGGTGAATCTTTGCTCCAAGGGGTAAATTATGATAAAAAATGTGGTACATGTTGATGGTTTAATCAGAGATATACCATTATTTACTATTTAGTAATTTAGCTACAACTACATTAAAATCACTTCCACCGACGAGGATGGGATTCGAACCCACGCGTGCAGAGCACAATGGATTAGCAGTCCATCGCCTTAACCACTCGGCCACCTCGTCATAGTGGGTGCTTGTTAAATAGGTTTTTGGTGGATTTTTGCTCCAAGGGGTAAACGATCATTTAAAATGTGGAACATGTTGATGGTTTAATCAGAGATGTACCATTATTTACTATTTAGCTACAACTACATTAAAATCACTTTCCCTGTCGAGGATGGGATTCGAACCCACGCGTGCAGAGCACAACGGATTAGCTGTCCATCGCCTTCACCACTCAGCCACCTCGTCCTATTGGGTGTTTGTTAAATAGGTTTTGGGTGGATTTTTGCTCCAAGGGGTAAACGATAATATAAAATTTGGTACATGTTGATAGTTTAATCAGAGATATACCATTATTTACTATTTAGTAATTTAGCTACAACTACATAATAATCACTTCCACCGACGAGGATGGGATTCGAACCCACGTGTGCAGAGCACAATGGATTAGCAGTCCATCACCTTAACCACTTGGCCACCTCGTTTTAGTGAGTGTATGTAAAATAGGTATTTGGTGGATTTTTGCTCCAAGGTGTAAACGATAATTAAAAATTTGGTACATGTTGATGGTTTAATCAGAGATATACCATTATTTACTATTTAGCTACAACTACATTAAAATCACTTTCCCCGACGAGGATGGGATTCGAACACACACGTGCAGAGCACAATGGATTTGCAGTCCATCGCCTTAACCACTCGGACACCTCGTCATATTGGGTGTTTGTTAAATAGGTTTTTTGTGGATTTTTACTCCAAGGGGTAAACGATAATATAAAATTTGCTACATGTTGATGGTTTAATCATAGATATACCATTATTTACTATTTAGCTACAACTACATTAAAATCACTTCCACCGACGAGGATGGGATTCGAACCCACGCGTGCAGAGCACAATGGATTAGCAGTCCATCGCCTTAAACACTCGGCCACCTCGTCCTATTGGGTGTTTGTTAAATAGGTTTTTGGTGGATTTTTGCTCCAAGGGGTAAACGATAATATAAAGTTTGGTACATGTTGATGGTTTAATCAGAGATATACCATTATTTACTATTTAGTAATTTAGCTACAACTACATTAAAATCACTTCCACCGACGAGGATGGGATTCGAACCCACGCGTGCATAGCACAATGGATTAGCAGACCATCGCCTTAACCACTCTGCCACCTCGTCATAGTGGGTGCTTGTTAAATAGGTTTTTGGTGGATTATTGCTCCAAGGGGTAAACGATCATTTAAAATGTGGTACATGTTGATGGTTTAATCAGAGATGTACCATTATTTACTATTTAGCTACAACTACATTAAAATCACTTTCCCTGTCGAGGATGGGATTCGAACCCACGCGTGCAGAGCACAATAGATTAGCTGTCCATCGCCTTCACCACTCGGCCACCTCGTCCTATTGGGTGTTTGTTAAATAGGTTTTGGGTGGATTTTTGCTCCAAGGGGTAAACGATAATATAGAATTAGGTACATGTTGATGGTTTAATCAGAGATATACCATAATTTACTATTTAGTTACAACTACATTAAAATCACTTCCACCGACGAGGATGGGATTCTAAACCACGCGTGCAGAGCACAATGGATTATCAGTCCATCACCTTAACCACTCGGCCACCTCGTCTTATTGAGTGTTTGTAAAATAGGTTTTTGGTGGATTTTTGCTCCAAGGGGTAAACGATAATTAAAAATGTGGTACATGTTGATGGTTTAATCAGAGATATACCATTATTTACTATTTAGCTACAACTACATTAAAATCACTTTCCCCGACGAGGATGGGATTCGAACCCACACGTGCAGAGCACAATGGATTTGCAGTCCATCGCCTTAACCACTCGGACACCTCGTCATAGTGGGTGTTTGTTAAATAGGTTTTTTGTGGATTTTTACTCCAAGGGGTAAACGATAATATAAAATTTGCTACATGTTGCTGGTTTAATCATAGATATACCATTATTTAGCTACAACTACATTAAAATCACTTCCACAGATGAGGATGGGATTCGAACCCACGCGTGCAGAGCACAATGGATTAGCAGTCCATCGCCTTAACCACTCAGCCACCTCGTCACATTTGGTGTTTGTGAAATTGGTTTTTGGTGAATCTTTGCTCCAAGGGGTAAATTATGATAAAAAATGTGGTACATGTTGATGGTTTAATCAGAGATATACCATTATTTACTATTTAGTAATTTAGCTACAACTACATTAAAATCACTTCCACCGACGAGGATGGGATTCGAACCCACGCGTGCAGAGCACAATGGATTAGCAGTCCATCGCCTTAACCACTCGGCCACCTCGTCATAGTGGGTGCTTGTTAAATAGGTTTTTGGTGGATTTTTTCTCCAAGGGGTAAACGATCATTTGAAATGTGGTACATGTTGATGGTTTAATCAGAGATGTACCATTATTTACTCTTTAGCTACAACTACATTAAAATCACTTTCCCTGTCGAGGATGGGATTCGAACCCACGCGTGCAGAGCACAATGGATTAGCTGTCCATCGCCTTCACCACTCGGCCACCTCGTCCTATTGGGTGTTTGTTAAATAGGTTTTGGGTGGATTTTTGCTCCAAGGGGTAAACGATAATATAAAATTTGGTACATGTTGATAGTTTAATCAGAGATATACCATTATTTACTATTTAGTAATTTAGCTACAACTACATAATAATCACTTCCACCGACAATGATAGGATTCGAACCCACGCGTGCAGAGCACAATGGATTAGCAGTCCATCACCTTAACCAATCGGCCACCTCATCCTATTGGGTGTTTGTTAAATAGGTTTTTGGTGGATTTTTGCTCCAAGGGGTAAACGATAATATAAAATTAGGTACATGTTGATGGTTTAATCAGAGATATACCATAATTTACTATTTAGCTACAACTACATTAAAATCACTTCCACCGACGAGGATGGGATTCGAAACCACGCGTGCAGAGCACAATGGATTAGCAGTCCATCGCCTTAACCACTCGGCCACCTCGTCCTATTGGGTGTTTGTTAAATAGGTTTTTGGTGGATTTTTGCTCCAAGGGGTAAACGATAATATAAAGTTTGGTACATGTTGATGGTTTAATCAGAGATATACCATTATTTACTATTTAGTAATTTAGCTACAACTACATTAAAATCACTTCCACCGACGAGGATGGGATTCTAACCCACGCGTGCAGAGCACAATGGATTAGCTGTGCATCGCCTTAACCACTCAGCCACCTCGTCACATTTGGTGTTTGTGAAATTGGTTTTTGGTGAATCTTTGCTCCAAGGGGTAAATTATGATAAAAAATGTGGTACATGTTGATGGTTTAATCAGAGATATACCATTATTTACTATTTAGTAATTTAGCTACAACTACATTAAAATCACTTCCACCGACGAGAATGGGATTCGAACCCACGCGTGCAGAGCACAATGGATTAGCAGTCCATCGCCTTAACCACTCGGCCACCTCGTCATAGTGGGTGCTTGTTAAATAGGTTTTTGGTGGATTTTTGCTCCAAGGGGTAAACGATCATTTAAAATGTGGTACATGTTGATGGTTTAATCAGAGATGTACCATTATTTACTCTTTAGCTACAACTACATTAAAATCACTTTCCCTGTCGAGGATGGGATTCGAACCCACGCGTGCAGAGCACAATGGATTAGCTGTCCATCGCCTTCACCACTCGGCCACCTCGTCCTATTGGGTGTTTGTTAAATAGGTTTTGGGTGGATTTTTGCTCCAAGGGGTAAACGATAATATAAAATTTGGTACATGTTGATGGTTTAATCAGAGATATACCATTATTTACTATTTAGTAATTTAGCTACAATTACATTAAAATAACTTCCACCGACGAGGATGGGATTCGAACACACACGTGCAGAGCACAATGGATTTGCAGTCCATCGCCTTAACCACTCGGACACCTCGTCATATTGGGTGTTTGTTAAATAGGTTTTTTGTGGATTTTTACTCCAAGGGGTAAACGATAATATAAAATTTGCTACATGTTGATGGTTTAATCATAGATATACCATTATTTACTATTTAGCTACAACTACATTAAAATCACTTCCACCGACGAGGATGGGATTCGAACCCACGCGTGCAGAGCACAATGGATTAGCAGTCCATCGCCTTAAACACTCGGCCACCTCGTCCTATTGGGTGTTTGTTAAATAGGTTTTTGGTGGATTTTTGCTCCAAGGGGTAAACGATAATATAAAGTTTGGTACATGTTGATGGTTTAATCAGAGATATACCATTATTTACTATTTAGTAATTTAGCTACAACTACATTAAAATCACTTCCACCGACGAGGATGGGATTCGAACCCACGCGTGCATAGCACAATGGATTAGCAGACCATCGCCTTAACCACTCTGCCACCTCGTCCTATTGGGTGTTTGTTAAATAGGTTTTGGGTGGATTTTTTCTCCAAGGGGTAAACGATAATATAGAATTAGGTACATGTTGATGGTTTAATCAGAGATATACCATAATTTACTATTTAGTTACAACTACATTAAAATCACTTCCACCGACGAGGATGGGATTCTAAACCACGCGTGCAGAGCACAATGGATTATCAGTCCATCACCTTAACCACTCGGCCACCTCGTCTTATTGAGTGTTTGTAAAATAGGTTTTTGGTGGATTTTTGCTCCAAGGGGTAAACGATAATTAAAAATGTGGTACATGTTGATGGTTTAATCAGAGATATACCATTATTTACTATTTAGCTACAACTACATTAAAATCACTTTCCCCGACGAGGATGGGATTCGAACCCACACGTGCAGAGCACAATGGATTTGCAGTCCATCGCCTTAACCACTCGGACACCTCGTCATAGTGGGTGTTTGTTAAATAGGTTTTTTGTGGATTTTTACTCCAAGGGGTAAACGATAATATAAAATTTGCTACATGTTGCTGGTTTAATCATAGATATACCATTATTTACTATTTAGCTACAACTACATTAAAATCACTTCCACAGATGAGGATGGGATTCGAACCCACGCGTGCAGAGCACAATGGATTAGCAGTCCATCGCCTTAACCACTCAGCCACCTCGTCACATTTGGTGTTTGTGAAATTGGTTTTTGGTGAATCTTTGCTCCAAGGGGTAAATTATGATAAAAAATGTGGTACATGTTGATGGTTTAATCAGAGATATACCATTATTTACTATTTAGTAATTTAGCTACAACTACATTAAAATCACTTCCACCGACGAGGATGGGATTCGAACCCACGCGTGCAGAGCACAATGGATTAGCAGTCCATCGCCTTAACCACTCGGCCACCTCGTCATAGTGGGTGCTTGTTAAATAGGTTTTTGGTGGATTTTTTCTCCAAGGGGTAAACGATCATTTAAAATGTGGTACATGTTGATGGTTTAATCAGAGATGTACCATTATTTACTCTTTAGCTACAACTACATTAAAATCACTTTCCCTGTCGAGGATGGGATTCGAACCCACGCGTGCAGAGCACAATGGATTAGCTGTCCATCGCCTTCACCACTCGGCCACCTCGTCCTATTGGGTGTTTGTTAAATAGGTTTTGGGTGGATTTTTGCTCCAAGGGGTAAACGATAATATAAAATTTGGTACATGTTGATAGTTTAATCAGAGATATACCATTATTTACTATTTAGTAATTTAGCTACAACTACATAATAATCACTTCCACCGACGATGATAGGATTCGAACCCACGCGTGCAGAGCACAATGGATTAGCAGTCCATCACCTTAACCAATCGGCCACCTCATCCTATTGGGTGTTTGTTAAATAGGTTTTTGGTGGATTTTTGCTCCAAGGGGTAAACGATAATATAAAATTAGGTACATGTTGATGGTTTAATCAGAGATATACCATAATTTACTATTTAGCTACAACTACATTAAAATCACTTCCACCGACGAGGATGGGATTCGAAACCACGCGTGCAGAGCACAATGGATTAGCAGTCCATCGCCTTAACCACTCGGCCACCTCGTCCTATTGGGTGTTTGTTAAATAGGTTTTTGGTGGATTTTTGCTCCAAGGGGTAAACGATAATATAAAGTTTGGTACATGTTGATGGTTTAATCAGAGATATACCATTATTTACTATTTAGTAATTTAGCTACAACTACATTAAAATCACTTCCACCGACGAGGATGGGATTCTAACCCACGCGTGCAGAGCACAATGGATTAGCTGTGCATCGCCTTAACCACTCAGCCACCTCGTCACATTTGGTGTTTGTGAAATTGGTTTTTGGTGAATCTTTGCTCCAAGGGGTAAATTATGATAAAAAATGTGGTACATGTTGATGGTTTAATCAGAGATATACCATTATTTACTATTTAGTAATTTAGCTACAACTACATTAAAATCACTTCCACCGACGAGAATGGGATTCGAACCCACGCGTGCAGAGCACAATGGATTAGCAGTCCATCGCCTTAACCACTCGGCCACCTCGTCATAGTGGGTGCTTGTTAAATAGGTTTTTGGTGGATTTTTGCTCCAAGGGGTAAACGATCATTTAAAATGTGGTACATGTTGATGGTTTAATCAGAGATGTACCATTATTTACTCTTTAGCTACAACTACATTAAAATCACTTTCCCTGTCGAGGATGGGATTCGAACCCACGCGTGCAGAGCACAATGGATTAGCTGTCCATCGCCTTCACCACTCGGCCACCTCGTCCTATTGGGTGTTTGTTAAATAGGTTTTGGGTGGATTTTTGCTCCAAGGGGTAAACGATAATATAAAATTTGGTACATGTTGATGGTTTAATCAGAGATATACCATTATTTACTATTTAGTAATTTAGCTACAATTACATTAAAATAACTTCCACCGACGAGGATGGGATTTGAAACCACGCGTGCAGAGCACAATGGATTAGCAGTCCATCGCCTTAACCACTCGGCCACCTCTTCCTATTTTGTGTTTTGTTAAATAGGTTTCTGGTGGATTTTTGCTCCAAGGGGTAAACGATAATATAAAATTAGGTACATGTTGATGGTTTAATCAGAGATATACCATAATTTACTATTTAGCTACAACTACATTAAAATCACTTCCACCGACGAGGATGGGATTCGAAACCACGCGTGCAGAGCACAATGGATTAGCAGTCCATCACCTTAACCACTTGGCCACCTCGTTTTATTGATTGTATGTAAAATAGGTTTTTGGTGGATTTTTGCTCCAAGGGGTAAACGATAATTAAAAATTTGGTACATGTTGATGGTTTAATCAGAGATATACCATTATTTACTATTTAGCTACAACTACATTAAAATCACTTTCCCCGACGAGGATGGGATTCGAACCCACACGTGCAGAGCACAATGGATTTGCAGTCCATCGCCTTAACCACTCGGACACCTTGTCATATTGGGTGTTTGTTAAATAGGTTTTTTGTGGATTTTTACTCCAAGGGGTAAACGATAATATAAAATTTGGTACATGTTGATGGTTTAATCAGAGATGTACCATTATTTACTATTTAGCTACAACTACATTAAAATCACTTTCCCTGTCGAGGATGGGATTCGAACCCACGCTTGCAGAGCACAATGGATTAGCTGTCCATCGCCTTCACCACTCGGCCACCTCGTCCTATTGGGTGTTTGTTAAATAGGTTTTGGGTGGATTTTTGCTCCAAGGGGTAAACGATAATATAAAATTTGGTACATGTTGATAGTTTAATCAGAGATATACCATTATTTACTATTTAGTAATTTAGCTACAATTACATAATAATCACTTCCACCGACGAGGATGGGATTCGAACCCACGCGTGCAGAGCACAATGGATTAGCAGTCCATCACCTTAACCAATCGGCCACCTCATCCTATTGAGTGTATGTAAAATAGGTTTTTGGTGGATTTTTGCTCCAAGGGGTTAACGATAATTAAAAATTTGGTACATGTTGATGGTTTAATCAGAGATATACCATTATTTACTATTTAGCTACAACTACATTAAAATCACTTCCACCGACGAGGATGGGATTCGAACCCACGCGTGCAGAGCACAATGGATTAGCAGTGCATCGCCTTAACCACTCAGCCACCTCGTCACATTTGGTGTTTGTGAAATTGGTTTTTGGTGAATCTTTGCTCCAAGGGGTAAATTATGATAAAAAATGTGGTACATGTTGATGGTTTAATCAGAGATATACCATTATTTACTATTTAGTAATTTAGCTACAACTACATTAAAATCACTTCCACCGACAAGGATGGGATTAAAACCCACGCGTGCAGAGCACAATGGATTAGCAGTCCATCGCCTTAACCACTCGGCCACCTCGTCATAGTGGGTGCTTGTTAAATAGGTTTTTGGTGGATTTTTGCTCCAAGGGGTAAACGATCATTTAAAATGTGGAACATGTTGATGGTTTAATCAGAGATGTACCATTATTTACTATTTAGCTACAACTACATTAAAATCACTTTCCCTGTCGAGGATGGGATTCGAACCCACGCGTGCAGAGCACAACGGATTAGCTGTCCATCGCCTTCACCACTCAGCCACCTCGTCCTATTGGGTGTTTGTTAAATAGGTTTTGGGTGGATTTTTGCTCCAAGGGGTAAACGATAATATAAAATTTGGTACATGTTGATAGTTTAATCAGAGATATACCATTATTTACTATTTAGTAATTTAGCTACAACTACATAATAATCACTTCCACCGACGAGGATGGGATTCGAACCCACGCGTGCAGAGCACAATGGATTAGCAGTCCATCACCTTAACCACTTGGCCACCTCGTTTTATTGAGTGTATGTAAAATAGGTATTTGGTGGATTTTTGCTCCAAGGTGTAAACGATAATTTAAAATTTGGTACATGTTGATGGTTTAATCAGAGATATACCATTATTTACTATTTAGCTACAACTACATTAAAATCACTTTCCCCGACGAGGATGGGATTCGAACACACACGTGCAGAGCACAATGGATTTGCAGTCCATCGCCTTAACCACTCGGACACCTCGTCATATTGGGTGTTTGTTAAATAGGTTTTTTGTGGATTTTTACTCCAAGGGGTAAACGATAATATAAAATTTGCTACATGTTGATGGTTTAATCATAGATATACCATTATTTACTATTTAGCTACAACTACATTAAAATCACTTCCACCGACGAGGATGGGATTCGAACCCACGCGTGCAGAGCACAATGGATTAGCAGTCCATCGCCTTAAACACTCGGCCACCTCGTCCTATTGGGTGTTTGTTAAATAGGTTTTTGGTGGATTTTTGCTCCAAGGGGTAAACGATAATATAAAGTTTGGTACATGTTGATGGTTTAATCAGAGATATACCATTATTTACTATTTAGTAATTTAGCTACAACTACATTAAAATCACTTCCACCGACGAGGATGGGACTCGAACCCACGTGTGCATAGCACAATGGATTAGCAGACCATCGCCTTAACCACTCTGCCACCTCGTCATAGTGGGTGCTTGTTAAATAGGTTTTTGGTGGATTATTGCTCCAAGGGGTAAACGATCATTTAAAATGTGGTACATGTTGATGGTTTAATCAGAGATGTACCATTATTTACTATTTAGCTACAACTACATTAAAATCACTTTCCCTGTCGAGGATGGGATTCGAACCCACGCGTGCAGAGCACAATAGATTAGCTGTCCATCGCCTTCACCACTCGGCCACCTCGTCCTATTGGGTGTTTGTTAAATAGGTTTTGGGTGGATTTTTGCTCCAAGGGGTAAACGATAATATAAAATTAGGTACATGTTGATGGTTTAATCAGAGATATACCATAATTTACTATTTAGTTACAACTACATTAAAATCACTTCCACCGACGAGGATGGGATTCTAAACCACGCGTGCAGAGCACAATGGATTATCAGTCCATCACCTTAACCACTCGGCCACCTCGTCTTATTGAGTGTTTGTAAAATAGGTTTTTGGTGGATTTTTGCTCCAAGGGGTAAACGATAATTAAAAATGTGGTACATGTTGATGGTTTAATCAGAGATATACCATTATTTACTATTTAGCTACAACTACATTAAAATCACTTTCCCCGACGAGGATGGGATTCGAACCCACACGTGCAGAGCACAATGGATTTGCAGTCCATCGCCTTAACCACTCGGACACCTCGTCATAGTGGGTGTTTGTTAAATAGGTTTTTTGTGGATTTTTACTCCAAGGGGTAAACGATAATATAAAATTTGCTACATGTTGATGGTTTAATCATAGATATACCATTATTTACTATTTAGCTACAACTATATTAAAATCACTTCCACAGATGAGGATGGGATTCGAAACCACGCGTGCAGAGCACAATGGATTAGCAGTCCATCGCCTTAACCACTCAGCCACCTCGTCACATTTGGTGTTTGTGAAATTGGTTTTTGGTGAATCTTTGCTCCAAGGGGTAAATTATGATAAAAAATGTGGTACATGTTGATGGTTTAATCAGAGATATACCATTATTTACTATTTAGTAATTTAGCTACAACTACATTAAAATCACTTCCACCGACGAGGATGGGATTCGAACCCACGCGTGCAGAGCACAATGGATTAGCAGTCCATCGCCTTAACCACTCGGCCACCTCGTCATAGTGGGTGCTTGTTAAATAGGTTTTTGGTGGATTTTTTCTCCAAGGGGTAAACGATCATTTAAAATGTGGTACATGTTGATGGTTTAATCAGAGATGTACCATTATTTACTCTTTAGCTACAACTACATTAAAATCACTTTCCCTGTCGAGGATGGGATTCGAACCCACGCGTGCAGAGCACAATGGATTAGCTGTCCATCGCCTTCACCACTCGGCCACCTCGTCCTATTGGGTGTTTGTTAAATAGGTTTTGGGTGGATTTTTGCTCCAAGGGGTAAACGATAATATAAAATTTGGTACATGTTGATAGTTTAATCAGAGATATACCATTATTTACTATTTAGTAATTTAGCTACAACTACATAATAATCACTTCCACCGACGAGGATAGGATTCGAACCCACGCGTGCAGAGCACAATGGATTAGCAGTCCATCACCTTAACCAATCGGCCACCTCATCCTATTGGGTGTTTGTTAAATAGGTTTTTGGTGGATTTTTGCTCCAAGGGGTAAACGATAATATAAAATTAGGTACATGTTGATGGTTTAATCAGAGATATACCATAATTTACTATTTAGCTACAACTACATTAAAATCACTTCCACCGAAGAGGATGGGATTCGAAACCACGCGTGTAGAGCACAATGGATTAGCAGTCCATCGCCTTAACCACTCGGCCACCTCGTCCTATTGGGTGTTTGTTAAATAGGTTTTTGGTGGATTTTTGCTCCAAGGGGTAAACGATAATATAAAGTTTGGTACATGTTGATGGTTTAATCAGAGATATACCATTATTTACTATTTAGTAATTTAGCTACAACTACATTAAAATCACTTCCACCGACGAGGATGGGATTCTAACCCACGCGTGCAGAGCACAATGGATTAGCTGTGCATCGCCTTAACCACTCAGCCACCTCGTCACATTTGGTGTTTGTGAAATTGGTTTTTGGTGAATCTTTGCTCCAAGGGGTAAATTATGATAAAAAATGTGGTACATGTTGATGGTTTAATCAGAGATATACCATTATTTACTATTTAGTAATTTAGCTACAACTACATTAAAATCACTTCCACCGACGAGGATGGGATTCGAACCCACGCGTGCAGAGCACAATGGATTAGCAGTCCATCACCTTAACCACTCGGCCACCTCGTCATAGTGGGTGCTTGTTAAATAGGTTTTTGGTGGATTTTTGCTCCAAGGGGTAAACGATCATTTAAAATGTGGTACATGTTGATGGTTTAATCAGAGATGTACCATTATTTACTCTTTAGCTACAACTACATTAAAATCACTTTCCCTGTCGAGGATGGGATTCGAACCCACGCGTGCAGAGCACAATGGATTAGCTGTCCATCGCCTTCACCACTCGGCCACCTCGTCCTATTGGGTTTTTGTTAAATAGGTTTTGGGTGGATTTTTGCTCCAAGGGGTAAACGATAATATAAAATTTGGTACATGTTGATAGTTTAATCAGAGATATACCATTATTTACTATTTAGTAATTTAGCTACAACTACATAATAATCACTTCCACCGACGAGGATAGGATTCGAACCCACGCGTGCAGAGCACAATGGATTAGCAGTCCATCACCTTAACCAATCGGCCACCTCATCCTATTGGGTGTTTGTTAAATAGGTTTTTGGTGGATTTTTGCTCCAAGGGGTAAACGATAATATAAAATTAGGTACATGTTGATGGTTTAATCAGAGATATACCATAATTTACTATTTAGCTACAACTACATTAAAATCACTTCCACCGAAGAGGATGGGATTCAAAACCACGCGTGTAGAGCACAATGGATTAGCAGTCCATCGCCTTAACCACTCGGCCACCTCGTCCTATTGGGTGTTTGTTAAATAGGTTTTTGGTGGATTTTTGCTCCAAGGGGTAAACGATAATATAAAGTTTGGTACATGTTGATGGTTTAATCAGAGATATACCATTATTTACTATTTAGTAATTTAGCTACAACTACATTAAAATCACTTCCACCGACGAGGATGGGATTCTAACCCACGCGTGCAGAGCACAATGGATTAGCTGTGCATCGCCTTAACCACTCAGCCACCTCGTCACATTTGGTGTTTGTGAAATTGGTTTTTGGTGAATCTTTGCTCCAAGGGGTAAATTATGATAAAAAATGTGGTACATGTTGATGGTTTAATCAGAGATATACCATTATTTACTATTTAGTAATTTAGCTACAACTACATTAAAATCACTTCCACCGACGAGGATGGGATTCAAACCCACACGTGCAGAGCACAATGGATTAGCAGTGCATCGCCTTAACCACTCAGCCACCTCATCACATTTGGTGTTTGTGAAATTGGTTTTTGGTGAATCTTTGCTCCAAGGGGTAAATTATGATAAAAAATGGGGTACATGTTGATGGTTTAATCAGAGATATACCATTATTTACTATTTAGTAATTTAGCTACAACTACATTAAAATCACTTCCACCGACGAGGATGGGATTCGAACCCACGCGTGCAGAGCACAATGGATTAGCAGTCCATCGCCTTAACCACTCGGCCACCTCGTCATAGTGGGTGCTTGTTAAATAGGTTTTTGGTGGATTTTTGCTCCAAGGGGTAAACGATCATTTAAAATGTGGTACATGTTGATGGTTTAATCAGAGATGTACCATTATTTACTCTTTAGCTACAACTACATTAAAATCACTTTCCCTGTCGAGGATGGGATTCGAACCCACGCGTGCAGAGCACAATGGATTAGCTGTCCATCGCCTTCACCACTCGGCCACCTCGTCCTATTGGGTGTTTGTTAAATAGGTTTTGGGTGGATTTTTGCTCCAAGGGGTAAACGATAATATAAAATTTGGTACATGTTGATAGTTTAATCAGAGATATACCATTATTTACTATTTAGTAATTTAGCTACAACTACATAATAATCACTTCCACCGACAAGGATAGGATTCAAACCCACGCGTGCAGAGCACAATGGATTAGCAGTCCATCACCTTAACCAATCGGCCACCTCATCCTATTGGGTGTTTGTTAAATAGGTTTTTGGTGGATTTTTGCTCCAAGGGGTAAACGATAATTAAAAATTTGGTACATGTTGATGGTTTAATCAGAGATATACCATTATTTACTATTTAGCTACAACTACATTAAAATCACTTTCCCCGACGAGGATGGGATTCGAACACACACGTGCAGAGCACAATGGATTTGCAGTCCATCGCCTTAACCACTCGGACACCTCGTCATATTGGGTGTTTGTTAAATAGGTTTTTTGTGGATTTTTACTCCAAGGGGTAAACGATAATATAAAATTTGCTACATGTTGATGGTTTAATCATAGATATACCATTATTTACTATTTAGCTACAACTACATTAAAATCACTTCCACCGATGAGGATGGGATTCGAACCCACGCGTGCAGAGCACAATGGATTAGCAGTCCATCGCCTTAACCACTCGGCCACCTCGTCCTATTGGGTGTTTGTTAAATAGGTTTTTGGTGGATTTTTGCTCCAAGGGGTAAACGATAATATAAAGTTTGGTACATGTTGATGGTTTAATCAGAGATATACCATTATTTACTATTTAGTAATTTAGTTACAACTACATTAAAATCACTTCCACCGACGAGGATGGGATTCGAACCCACGCGTGCAGAGCACAATGGATTAGCAGTGCATCGCCTTAACCACTCAGCCACCTCGTCACATTTGGTGTTTGTGAAATTGGTTTTTGGTGAATCTTTGCTCCAAGGGGTAAATTATGATAAAAAATGTGGTACATGTTGATGGTTTAATCAGAGATATACCATTATTTACTATTTAGTAATTTAGCTACAACTACATTAAAATGACTTCCACCGACGAGGATGGGATTCGAACCCACGCGTGCAGAGCACAATGGATTAGCAGTCCATCGCCTTAACCACTCGGCCACCTCGTCATAGTGGGTGCTTGTTAAATTGGTTTTTGGTGGATTTTTGCTCCAAGGGGTAAACGATCATTTAAAATGTGGTACATGTTGATGGTTTAATCAGAGATGTACCATTATTTACTATTTAGCTACAACTACATTAAAATCACTTTCCCTGTCGAGGATGGGATTCGAACCCACGCGTGCAGAGCACAATGGATTAGCTGTCCATCGCCTTCACCACTCGGCCACCTCGTCCTATTGCGTGTTTGTTAAATATTGTTGGGTGGATTTTTGCTCCAAGGGGTAAACGATAATATAAAATTTGGTACATGTTGATAGTTTAATCAGAGATATACCATTATTTACTATTTAGTAATTTAGCTACAACTACATAATAATCACTTCCACCGACGAGGATGGGATTCGAACCCACGCGTGCAGAGCACAATGGATTAGCAGTGCATCACCTTAACCAATCGGCCACCTCATCCTATTGGGTGTTTGTTAAATAGGTTTTTGGTGGATTTTTGCTCCAAGGGGTAAACGATAATATACAATTTGGTACATGTTGATGGTTTATTCAGAGATATACCATTATTTACTATTTAGCTACAACTACATTAAAATCACTTCCACCGACGAGGATGGGATTCGAACACACGCATGCAGAGCACAATGGATTAGCAGTCCATTGCCTTAACCACTCGGCCACCTCGTCTTATTGAGTGTATGTAAAATAGGTTTTTGGTGGATTTTTGCTCTAAGGGGTAAACGATAATTAAAAATTCGGTACATGTTGATGGTTTAATCAGAGATATACCATTATTTACTATTTAGCTACAACTACATTAAAATCACTTTCCCCGACGAGGATGGGATTCGAACCCACACGTGCAGAGCACAATGGATTTGCAGTCCATCGCCATAACCACTCGGACATCTCGTCATATTGGGTGTTTGTTAAATAGTTTTTTTGTGGATTTTTACTCCAAGGGGTAAACGATAATATAAAATTTGGTACATGTTGATGGTTTAATCAGAGATATACCATTATTTACTATTTAGCTACAACTACATTAAAATCACTTCCACCGACGAGGATGGGATTCGAACCCACGCGTGCAGAGCACAATGGATTAGCAGTCCATCGCCTTAACCACTCGGCCACCTCGTCCTATTGGGTGTTTGTTAAATAGGTTTTTGGTGGATTTTTGCTCCAAGGGGTAAACGATAATATAAAGTTTGGTACATGTTGATGGTTTAATCAGAGATATACCATTATTTACTATTTAGTAATTTAGCTACAACTACATTAAAATCACTTCCACCGACGAGGATGGGATTCGAACCCACGCGTGCAGAGCACAATGGATTAGCAGTCCATCGCCTTAACCACTCGGCCACCGCGTCATAGTGGGTGCTTGTTAAATAGGTTTTTGGTGGATTTTTGCTCCAAGGGGTAAACGATCATTTAAAATGTGGTACATGTTGATGGTTTAATCAGAGATGTACCATTATTTACTCTTTAGCTACAACTACATTAAAATCACTTTCCCTGTCGAGGATGGGATTCGAACCCACGCGTGCAGAGCACAATGGATTAGCTGTCCATCGCCTTCACCACTCAGCCACCTCTTCCTATTGGGTGTTTGTTAAATAGGTTTTGGGTGGATTTTTGCTCCAAGGGGTAAACGATAATATAAAATTTGGTACATGTTGATAGTTTAATCAGAGATATACCATTATTTACTATTTAGTAATTTAGCTACAACTACATAATAATCACTTCCACCGACGAGGATAGGATTCAAACCCACGCGTGCAGAGCACAATGGATTAGCAGTCCATCACCTTAACCAATCGGCCACCTCATCCTATTGGGTGTTTGTTAAATAGGTTTTTGGTGGATTTTTGCTCCAAGGGGTAAACGATAATATAAAATTAGGTACATGTTGATGGTTTAATCAGAGATATACCATAATTTACTATTTAGCTACAACTACATTAAAATCACTTCCACCGACGAGGATGGGATTCGAAACCACGCGTGCAGAGCACAATGGATTAGCAGTCCATCACCTTAACCACTTGGCCACCTCTTTTTATTGAGTGTATGGAAAATAGGTTTTTGGTGGATTTTTGCTCCAAGGCGTAAACGATAATTAAAAATTTGGTACATGTTGATGGTTTAATCAGAGATATACCATTATTTACTATTTAGCTACAACTACATTAAAATCACTTTCCCCGACAAGGATGGGATTCAAACACACACGTGCAGAGCACAATGGATTTGCAGTCCATCGCCTTAACCACTCGGACACCTCGTCATATTGGGTGTTTGTTAAATAGTTTTTTTGTGGATTTTTACTCCAAGGGGTAAACGATAATATAAAATGTGCTACATGTTGATGGTTTAATCATAGATATACCATTATTTACTATTTAGCTACAACTACATTAAAATCACTTCCACCGATGAGGATGGGATTCGAACCCACGCGTGCAGAGCACAATGGATTAGCAGTCCATCACCTTAACCACTCGGCCACCTCGTCCTATTGGGTGTTTGTTAAATAGGTTTTTGGTGGATTTTTGCTCCAAGGGGTAAACGATAATATAAAGTTTGGTACATGTTGATGGTTTAATCAGAGATATACCATTATTTACTATTTAGTAATTTAGTTACAACTACATTAAAATCACTTCCACCGACGAGGATGGGATTCAAACCCACGCGTGCAGAGCACAATGGATTAGCAGTGCATCGCCTTAACCACTCAGCCACCTCGTCACATTTGGTGTTTGTGAAATTGGTTTTTGGTGAATCTTTGCTCCAAGGGGTAAATTATGATAAAAAATGTGGTACATGTTGATGGTTTAATCAGAGATATACCATTATTTACTATTTAGTAATTTAGCTACAACTACATTAAAATCACTTCCACCGACGAGGATGGGATTCGAACCCACGCGTGCAGAGCACAATGGATTAGCAGTCCATCGCCTTAACCACTCGGCCACCTCGTCATAGTGGGTGCTTGTTAAATAGGTTTTTGGTGGATTTTTGCTCCAAGGGGTAAACGATCATTTAAAATGTGGTACATGTTGATGGTTTAATCAGAGATGTACCATTATTTACTATTTAGCTACAACTACATTAAAATCACTTTCCCTGTCGAGGATGGGATTCGAACCCACGCGTGCAGAGCACAATGGATTAGCAGTGCATCACCTTAACCAATCGGCCACCTCATCCTATTGGGTGTTTGTTAAATAGGTTTTTGGTGGATTTTTGCTCCAAGGGGTAAACGATAATATAAAGTTTGGTACATGTTGATGGTTTAATCAGAGATATACCATTATTTACTATTTAGTAATTTAGCTACAACTACATTAAAATCACTTCCACCGACGAGGATGGGATTCGAACCCACGCGTGCAGAGCACAATGGATTAGCAGTGCATCGCCTTAACCACTCAGCCACCTCGTCACATTTGGTGTTTGTGAAATTGGTTTTTGGTGAATCTTTGCTCCAAGGGGTAAATTATGATAAAAAATGTGGTACATGTTGATGGTTTAATCAGAGATATACCATTATTTACTATTTAGTAATTTAGCTACAACTACATTAAAATCACTTCCACCGACGAGGATGGGATTCGAACCCACGCGTGTAGAGCACAATGGATTAGCAGTCCATCGCCTTAACCACTCGGCCACCGCGTCATAGTGGGTGCTTGTTAAATAGGTTTTTGGTGGATTTTTGCTCCAAGGGGTAAACGATCATTTAAAATGTGGTACATGTTGATGGTTTAATCAGAGATGTACCATTATTTACTCTTTAGCTACAACTACATTAAAATCACTTTCCCTGTCGAGGATGGGATTCGAACCCACGCGTGCAGAGCACAATGGATTAGCTGTCCATCGCCTTCACCACTCAGCCACCTCTTCCTATTGGGTGTTTGTTAAATAGGTTTTGGGTGGATTTTTGCTCCAAGGGGTAAACGATAATATAAAATTTGGTACATGTTGATAGTTTAATCAGAGATATACCATTATTTACTATTTAGTAATTTAGCTACAACTACATAATAATCACTTCCACCGACGAGGATAGGATTCAAACCCACGCGTGCAGAGCACAATGGATTAGCAGTCCATCACCTTAACCAATCGGCCACCTCATCCTATTGGGTGTTTGTTAAATAGGTTTTTGGTGGATTTTTGCTCCAAGGGGTAAACGATAATATAAAATTAGGTACATGTTGATGGTTTAATCAGAGATATACCATAATTTACTATTTAGCTACAACTACATTAAAATCACTTCCACCGACGAGGATGGGATTCGAAACCACGCGTGCAGAGCACAATGGATTAGCAGTCCATCACCTTAACCACTTGGCCACCTCTTTTTATTGAGTGTATGTAAAATAGGTTTTTGGTGGATTTTTGCTCCAAGGCGTAAACGATAATTAAAAATTTGGTACATGTTGATGGTTTAATCAGAGATATACCATTATTTACTATTTAGCTACAACTACATTAAAATCACTTTCCCCGACAAGGATGGGATTCAAACACACACGTGCAGAGCACAATGGATTTGCAGTCCATCGCCTTAACCACTCGGACACCTCGTCATATTGGGTGTTTGTTAAATAGTTTTTTTGTGGATTTTTACTCCAAGGGGTAAACGATAATATAAAATGTGCTACATGTTGATGGTTTAATCATAGATATACCATTATTTACTATTTAGCTACAACTACATTAAAATCACTTCCACCGATGAGGATGGGATTCGAACCCACGCGTGCAGAGCACAATGGATTAGCAGTCCATCACCTTAACCACTCGGCCACCTCGTCCTATTGGGTGTTTGTTAAATAGGTTTTTGGTGGATTTTTGCTCCAAGGGGTAAACGATAATATAAAGTTTGGTACATGTTGATGGTTTAATCAGAGATATACCATTATTTACTATTTAGTAATTTAGTTACAACTACATTAAAATCACTTCCACCGACGAGGATGGGATTCAAACCCACGCGTGCAGAGCACAATGGATTAGCAGTGCATCGCCTTAACCACTCAGCCACCTCGTCACATTTGGTGTTTGTGAAATTGGTTTTTGGTGAATCTTTGCTCCAAGGGGTAAATTATGATAAAAAATGTGGTACATGTTGATGGTTTAATCAGAGATATACCATTATTTACTATTTAGTAATTTAGCTACAACTACATTAAAATCACTTCCACCGACGAGGATGGGATTCGAACCCACGCGTGCAGAGCACAATGGATTAGCAGTCCATCGCCTTAACCACTCGGCCACCTCATCCTATTGGGTGTTTGTTAAATAGGTTTTTGGTGGATTTTTGCTCCAAGGGGTAAACGATAATATACAATTTGGTACATGTTGATGGTTTATTCAGAGATATACCATTATTTACTATTTAGCTACAACTACATTAAAATCACTTCCACCGACGAGGATGGGATTCGAACACACGCATGCAGAGCACAATGGATTAGCAGTCCATTGCCTTAACCACTCGGCCACCTCGTCTTATTGAGTGTATGTAAAATAGGTTTTTGGTGGATTTTTGCTCCAAGGGGTAAACGATAATTAAAAATTCGGTACATGTTGATGGTTTAATCAGAGATATACCATTATTTACTATTTAGCTACAACTACATTAAAATCACTTTCCCCGACGAGGATGGGATTCGAACCCACACGTGCAGAGCACAATGGATTTGCAGTCCATCGCCATAACCACTCGGACATCTCGTCATATTGGGTGTTTGTTAAATAGTTTTTTTGTGGATTTTTACTCCAAGGGGTAAACGATAATATAAAATTTGGTACATGTTGATGGTTTAATCAGAGATATACCATTATTTACTATTTAGCTACAACTACATTAAAATCACTTCCACCGACAAGGATGGGATTCGAACCTTCGCGTGCAGAGCACAATGGATTAGCAGTGCATCGCCTTAACCACTCGGCCACCTCGTCCTATTGGGTGTTTTGTTAAATAGGTTTCTGGTGGATTTTTGCTCCAAGGGGTAAACGATAATATAAAATTAGGTACATGTTGATGGTTTAATCAGAGATATACCATAATTTACTATTTAGCTACAACTACATTAAAATCACTTCCACCGACGAGGATGGGATTCGAACCCACGCGTGCAGAGCACAATGGATTAGCAGTCCATCACCTTAACCACTCGGCCACCTCGTCCTATTGGGTGTTTTGTTAAATAGGTTTCTGGTGGATTTTTGCTCCAAGAGGTAAAAGATAATATAAAATTAGGTACATGTTGATGGTTTAATCAGAGATATACCATAATTTACTATTTAGCTACAACTACATTAAAATCACTTCCACCGACGAGGATGGGATTCGAAACCACGCGTGCAGAGCACAATGGATTAGCAGTCCATCGCCTTAATCACTCGGACACCTCGTCATATTGGGTGTTTGTTAAATAGGTTTTTGGTGGATTTTTGCTCCAAGGGGTAAACGATAATATAAAGTTTGGTACATGTTGATGGTTTAATCAGAGATATACCAGTATTTACTATTTAGTAATTTAGCTACAACTACATAATAATCACTTCCACCGACGAGGATGGGATTCGAACCCACGCGTGCAGAGCACAATGGATTAGCAGTCCATCACCTTAACCACTCGGCCACCTCATCCTATTGGGTGTTTGTTAAAGAGGTTTTTGGTGGATTTTTGCTCCAAGGGGTAAACGATAATATACAATTTGGTACATGTTGATGGTTTATTCAGAGATATACCATTATTTACTATTTAGCTACAACTACATTAAAATCACTTCCACCGACGAGGATGGGATACGAACCCATGCATGCAGAGCACAATGGATTAGCAGTCCATTGCCTTAACCACTCGGCCACCTCGTCCTATTCGGTGTTTATTAAATAGGTTTTTGGTGGATTTTTGCTCCAAGGGGTAAACGATAATTAAAAATTTGGTACATGTTGATGGTTTAATCAGAGATACCATTATTTACTATTTAGTAATTTAGCTACAATTACATTAAAATAACTTCCACCGACGAGGATGGGATTCGAACCCACGCGTGCAGAGCACAATGGATTAACAGGCCATCGCCTTAACCACTCAGCCACCTTGTCCTATTGGGTGTTTTGTTAAATAGGTTTCTGGTGGATTTTTGCTCCAAGGGGTAAACGATAATATAAAATTAGGTACATGTTGATGGTTTAATCAGAGATATACCATAATTTACTATTTAGTTACAACTACATTAAAATCACTTCCACCGACGAGGATGGGATTCTAAACCACGCGTGCAGAGCACAATGGATTATCAGTCCATCACCTTAACCACTCGGCCACCTCGTCTTATTGAGTGATTGTAAAATAGGTTTTTGGTGGATTTTTGCTCCAAGGGGTAAACGATAATTAAAAATTTGGTACATGTTGATGGTTTAATCAGAGATATACCATTATTTACTATTTAGCTACAACTACATTAAAATCACTTTCCCCGACGAGGATGGGATTCGAAACCACACGTGCAGAGCACAATGGATTTGCAGTCCATCGCCTTAACCACTCGGACACCTCGTCATATTGGGTGTTTGTTAAATAGGTTTTTTGTGGATTTTTACTCCAAGGGGTAAACGATAATATAAAATTTGGTACATGTTGATGGTTTAATCAGAGACATACCATTATTTACTATTTAGCTACAACTACATTAAAATCACTTCCACCGACGAGGATGGGATTCGAACCCACGTGTGCAGAGCACAATGGATTAGCAGTCCATCGCCTTAACCACTAGGCCACCTCGTCCTATTGGGTGTTTGTTAAATAGGTTTTTGGTGGATTTTTGCTCCAAGGGGTAAACGATAATATAAAATTTGGTACATGTTGATAGTTTAATCAGAGATATACCATTATTTACTACTTAGTAATTTCGCTACAACTACATAAAAATCACTTCCACCGACGAGGATGGGATTCGAACCCACGCGTGCAGAGCACAATGGATTAGCAGTCCATCGCCTTAACCACTCGGCCACCTCGTCACATTGGGTGTTTGTGAAATTGGTTTTTGGTGCATTTTTGCTCCAAGGGGTAAATTATGATAAAAAATGTGGTACATGTTGATGGTTTAATCAGAGATATACCATTATTTACTATTTAGTAATTTAGCTACAACTACATTAAAATCACTTCCACCGACGAGGATGGGATTCGAACCCACGCGTGCAGAGCACAATGGATTAGCAGTCCATCGCCTTAACCACTCGGCCACCGCGTCATAGTGGGTGCTTGTTAAATAGGTTTTTGGTGGATTTTTGCTCCAAGGGGTAAACGATCATTTAAAATGTGGTACATGTTGATGGTTTAATCAGAGATGTACCATTATTTACTCTTTAGCTACAAC
This sequence comes from Coregonus lavaretus, assembly GCF_964263955.1. Classification (NCBI taxonomy): domain Eukaryota; kingdom Metazoa; phylum Chordata; class Actinopteri; order Salmoniformes; family Salmonidae; genus Coregonus; species Coregonus lavaretus. Next base: position 25,798,943 of record NC_140025.1, on the reverse strand, counting down.
TACATTAAAATCACTTTCCCTGTCGAGGATGGGATTCGAACCCACGCGTGCAGAGCACAATGGATTAGCTGTCCATCGCCTTCACCACTCGGCCACCTCGTCCTATTGGGTGTTTGTTAAATAGGTTTTGGGTGGATTTTTGCTCCAAGGGGTAAACGATAATATAAAATTTGGTACATGTTGATAGTTTAATCAGAGATATACCATTATTTACTATTTAGTAATTTAGCTACAACTACATAATAATCACTTCCACCGACGAGGATAGGATTCGAACCCACGCGTGCAGAGCACAATGGATTAGCAGTCCATCACCTTAACCAATCGGCCACCTCATCCTATTGGGTGTTTGTTAAATAGGTTTTTGGTGGATTTTTGCTCCAAGGGGTAAACGATAATATAAAATTAGGTACATGTTGATGGTTTAATCAGAGATATACCATAATTTACTATTTAGCTACAACTACATTAAAATCACTTCCACCGACGAGGATGGGATTCGAAACCACGCGTGCAGAGCACAATGGATTAGCAGTCCATCACCTTAACCACTTGGCCACCTCGTTTTATTGAGTGTATGTAAAATAGGTTTTTGGTGGATTTTTGCTCCAAGGCGTAAACGATAATTAAAAATTTGGTACATGTTGATGGTTTAATCAGAGATATACCATTATTTACTATTTAGCTACAACTACATTAAAATCACTTTCCCCGACGAGGATGGGATTCGAACACACACGTGCAGAGCACAATGGATTTGCAGTCCATCGCCTTAACCACTCGGACACCTCGTCATATTGGGTGTTTGTTAAATAGTTTTTTTGTGGATTTTTACTCCAAGGGGTAAACGATAATATAAAATGTGCTACATGTTGATGGTTTAATCATAGATATACCATTATTTACTATTTAGCTACAACTACATTAAAATCACTTCCACCGATGAGGATGGGATTCGAACCCACGCGTGCAGAGCACAATGGATTAGCAGTCCATCACCTTAACCACTCGGCCACCTCGTCCTATTGGGTGTTTGTTAAATAGGTTTTTGGTGGATTTTTGCTCCAAGGGGTAAACGATAATATAAAGTTTGGTACATATTGATGGTTTAATCAGAGATATACCATTATTTACTATTTAGTAATTTAGTTACAACTACATTAAAATCACTTCCACCGACGAGGATGGGATTCAAACCCACGCGTGCAGAGCACAATGGATTAGCAGTGCATCGCCTTAACCACTCAGCCACCTCGTCACATTTGGTGTTTGTGAAATTGGTTTTTGGTGAATCTTTGCTCCAAGGGGTAAATTATGATAAAAAATGTGGTACATGTTGATGGTTTAATCAGAGATATACCATTATTTACTATTTAGTAATTTAGCTACAACTACATTAAAATCACTTCCACCGACGAGGATGGGATTCGAACCCACGCGTGCAGAGCACAATGGATTAGCAGTCCATCGCCTTAACCACTCGGCCACCTCGTCATAGTGGGTGCTTGTTAAATAGGTTTTTGGTGGATTTTTGCTCCAAGGGGTAAACGATCATTTAAAATGTGGTACATGTTGATGGTTTAATCAGAGATGTACCATTATTTACTATTTAGCTACAACTACATTAAAATCACTTTCCCTGTCTAGGATGGGATTCGAACCCACGCGTGCAGAGCACAATGGATTAGCAGTGCATCACCTTAACCAATCGGCCACCTCATCCTATTGGGTGTTTGTTAAATAGGTTTTTGGTGGATTTTTGCTCCAAGGGGTAAACGATAATATACAATTTGGTACATGTTGATGGTTTATTCAGAGATATACCATTATTTACTATTTAGCTACAACTACATTAAAATCACTTCCACCGACGAGGATGGGATTCGAACACACGCATGCAGAGCACAATGGATTAGCAGTCCATTGCCTTAACCACTCGGCCACCTCGTCTTATTGAGTGTATGTAAAATAGGTTTTTGGTGGATTTTTGCTCCAAGGGGTAAACGATAATTAAAAATTCGGTACATGTTGATGGTTTAATCAGAGATATACCATTATTTACTATTTAGCTACAACTACATTAAAATCACTTTCCCCGACGAGGATGGGATTCGAACCCACACGTGCAGAGCACAATGGATTTGCAGTCCATCGCCATAACCACTCAGACATCTCGTCATATTGGGTGTTTGTTAAATAGTTTTTTTGTGGATTTTTACTCCAAGGGGTAAACGATAATATAAAATTTGGTACATGTTGATGGTTTAATCAGAGATATACCATTATTTACTATTTAGCTACAACTACATTAAAATCACTTCCACCGACAAGGATGGGATTCGAACCTTCGCGTGCAGAGCACAATGGATTAGCAGTGCATCGCCTTAACCACTCGGCCACCTCGTCCTAGTGGGTGTTTTGTTAAATAGGTTTCTGGTGGATTTTTGCTCCAAGGGGTAAACGATAATATAAAATTAGGTACATGTTGATGGTTTAATCAGAGATATACCATAATTTACTATTTAGCTACAACTACATTAAAATCACTTCCACCGACGAGGATGGGATTCGAAACCACGCGTGCAGAGCACAATGGATTAGCAGTCCATCACCTTAACCACTCGGCCACCTCGTCTTATTGAGTGACTGTAAAATAGGTTTTTGGTGGATTTTTTCTCCAAGGGGTAAACGATAATTAAAAATTTGGTACATGTTGATGGTTTAATCAGAGATATACCATTATTTACTATTTAGCTACAACTACATTAAAATCACTTTCCCCGACGAGGATGGGATTCGAAACCACACGTGCAGAGCACAATGGATTTGCAGTCCATCGCCTTAATCACTCGGACACCTCGTCATATTGGGTGTTTGTTAAATAGGTTTTTTGTGGATTTTTACTCCAAGGGGTAAACGATAATATAAAATTTGGTACATGTTGATGGTTTAATCAGAGATATACCATTATTTACTATTTAGCTACAACTACATTATAATCACTTCCACCGACTAGGATGGGATTCAAACCCACACGTGCAGAGCACAATGGATTAGCAGTCCATTGCCTTAACCACTCGGCCACCTCGTCCTATTGGGTGTTCGTTAAATAGGTTTTTGGTGGATTTTTGCTCCAAGGGGTAAACGATAATATAAAGTTTGGTACATGTTGATGGTTTAATCAGAGATATACCAGTATTTACTATTTAGTAATTTAGCTACAACTACATAATAATCACTTCCACCGACGAGGATGGGATTCGAACCCACGCGTGCAGAGCACAATGGATTAGCAGTCCATCACCTTAACCACTCGGCCACCTCATCCTATTGGGTGTTTGTTAAAGAGGTTTTTGGTGGATTTTTGCTCCAAGGGGTAAACGATAATATACAATTTGGTACATGTTGATGGTTTATTCAGAGATATACCATTATTTACTATTTAGCTACAACTACATTAAAATCACTTCCACCGACGAGGATGGGATACGAACCCATGCATGCAGAGCACAATGGATTAGCAGTCCATTGCCTTAACCACTCGGCCACCTCGTCCTATTCGGTGTTTATTAAATAGGTTTTTGGTGGATTTTTGCTCCAAAGGGTAAACGATAATTAAAAATTTGGTACATGTTGATGGTTTAATCAGAGATACCATTATTTACTATTTAGTAATTTAGCTACAATTACATTAAAATAACTTCCACCGACGAGGATGGGATTCGAACCCACGCGTGCAGAGCACAATGGATTAGCAGGCCATCGCCTTAACCACTCAGCCACCTTGTCCTATTGGGTGTTTTGTTAAATAGGTTTCTGGTGGATTTTTGCTCCAAGGGGTAAACGATAATATAAAATTAGGTACATGTTGATGGTTTAATCAGAGATATACCATAATTTACTATTTAGTTACAACTACATTAAAATCACTTCCACCGACGAGGATGGGATTCTAAACCACGCGTGCAGAGCACAATGGATTATCAGTCCATCACCTTAACCACTCGGCCACCTCGTCTTATTGAGTGATTGTAAAATAGGTTTTTGGTGGATTTTTGCTCCAAGGGGTAAACGATAATTAAAAATTTGGTACATGTTGATGGTTTAATCAGAGATATACCATTATTTACTATTTAGCTACAACTACATTAAAATCACTTTCCCCGACGAGGATGGGATTCGAAACCACACGTGCAGAGCACAATGGATTTGCAGTCCATCGCCTTAACCACTCGGACACCTCGTCATATTGGGTGTTTGTTAAATAGGTTTTTTGTGGATTTTTACTCCAAGGGGTAAACGATAATATAAAATTTGGTACATGTTGATGGTTTAATCAGAGACATACCATTATTTACTATTTAGCTACAACTACATTAAAATCACTTCCACCGACGAGGATGGGATTCGAACCCACGTGTGCAGAGCACAATGGATTAGCAGTCCATCGCCTTAACCACTCGGCCACCTCGTCCTATTGGGTGTTTGTTAAATAGGTTTTTGGTGGATTTTTGCTCCAAGGGGTAAACGATAATATAAAATTTGGTACATGTTGATAGTTTAATCAGAGATATACCATTATTTACTACTTAGTAATTTCGCTACAACTACATAAAAATCACTTCCACCGACGAGGATGGGATTCGAACCCACGCGTGCAGAGCACAATGGATTAGCAGTCCATCGCCTTCACCACTCGGCCACCTCGTCACATTGGGTGTTTGTGAAATTGGTTTTTGGTGCATTTTTGCTCCAAGGGGTAAATTATGATAAAAAATGTGGTACATGTTGATGGTTTAATCAGAGATATACCATTATTTACTATTTAGTAATTTAGCTACAACTACATTAAAATCACCTCCACAGACGAGGATGGGATTCGAACCCACGCGTGCAGAGCACAATGGATTAGCAGTCCATCGCCTTAACCACTCGGCCACCGCGTCATAGTGGGTGCTTGTTAAATAGGTTTTTGGTGGATTTTTGCTCCAAGGGGTAAACGATCATTTAAAATGTGGTACATGTTGATGGTTTAATCAGAGATGTACCATTATTTACTCTTTAGCTACAACTACATTAAAATCACTTTCCCTGTCGAGGATGGGATTCGAACCCACGCGTGCAGAGCACAATGGATTAGCTGTCCATCGCCTTCACCACTCGGCCACCTCGTCCTATTGGGTGTTTGTTAAATAGGTTTTGGGTGGATTTTTGCTCCAAGGGGTAAACGATAATATAAAATTTGGTACATGTTGATAGTTTAATCAGAGATATACCATTATTTACTATTTAGTAATTTAGCTACAACTACATAATAATCACTTCCACCGACGAGGATAGGATTCGATCCCACGCGTGCAGAGCACAATGGATTAGCAGTCCATCACCTTAACCAATCGGCCACCTCATCCTATTGGGTGTTTGTTAAATAGGTTTTTGGTGGATTTTTGCTCCAAGGGGTAAACGATAATATAAAATTAGGTACATGTTGATGGTTTAATCAGAGATATACCATAATTTACTATTTAGCTACAACTACATTAAAATCACTTCCACCGACGAGGATGGGATTCGAAACCACGCGTGCAGAGCACAATGGATTAGCAGTCCATCACCGTAACCACTTGGCCACCTCGTTTTATTGAGTGTATGTAAAATAGGTTTTTGGTGGATTTTTGCTCCAAGGCGTAAACGATAATTAAAAATTTGGTACATGTTGATGGTTTAATCAGATATATACCATTATTTACTATTTAGCTACAACTACATTAAAATCACTTTCCCCGACGAGGATGGGATTCGAACACACACGTGCAGAGCACAATGGATTTGCAGTCCATCGCCTTAACCACTCGGACACCTCGTCATATTGGGTGTTTGTTAAATAGTTTTTTTGTGGATTTTTACTCCAAGGGGTAAACGATAATATAATATGTGCTACATGTTGATGGTTTAATCATAGATATACCATTATTTACTATTTAGCTACAACTACATTAAAATCACTTCCACCGATGAGGATGGGATTCGAACCCACGCGTGCAGAGCACAATGGATTAGCAGTCCATCACCTTAACCACTCGGCCACCTCGTCCTATTGGGTGTTTGTTAAATAGGTTTTTGGTGGATTTTTGCTCCAAGGGGTAAACGATAATATAAAGTTTGGTACATGTTGATGGTTTAATCAGAGATATACCATTATTTACTATTTAGTAATTTAGTTACAACTACATTAAAATCACTTCCACCGACGAGGATGGGATTCAAACCCACGCGTGCAGAGCACAATGGATTAGCAGTGCATCGCCTTAACCACTCAGCCACCTCGTCACATTTGGTGTTTGTGAAATTGGTTTTTGGTGAATCTTTGCTCCAAGGGGTAAATTATGATAAAAAATGTGGTACATGTTGATGGTTTAATCAGAGATATACCATTATTTACTATTTAGTAATTTAGCTACAACTACATTAAAATCACTTCCACCGACGAGGATGGGATTCGAACCCACGCGTGCAGAGCACAATGGATTAGCAGTCCATCGCCTTAACCACTCGGCCACCTCATCATAGTGGGTGCTTGTTAAATAGGTTTTTGGTGGATTTTTGCTCCAAGGGGTAAACGATCATTTAAAATGTGGTACATGTTGATGGTTTAATCAGAGATGTACCATTATTTACTATTTAGCTACAACTACATTAAAATCACTTTCCCTGTCGAGGATGGGATTCGAACCCACGCGTGCAGAGCACAATGGATTAGCAGTGCATCACCTTAACCAATCGGCCACCTCATCCTATTGGGTGTTTGTTAAATAGGTTTTTGGTGGATTTTTGCTCCAAGGGGTAAACGATAATATACAATTTGGTACATGTTGATGGTTTATTCAGAGATATACCATTATTTACAACTACATTAAAATCACTTCCACCGACGAGGATGGGATTCGAACACACGCATGCAGAGCACAATGGATTAGCAGTCCATTGCCTTAACCACTCGGCCACCTCGTCTTATTGAGTGTATGTAAAATAGGTTTTTGGTGGATTTTTGCTCCAAGGGGTAAACGATAATTAAAAATTCGGTACATGTTGATGGTTTAATCAGAGATATACCATTATTTACTATTTAGCTACAACTACATTAAAATCACTTTCCCCGACGAGGATGGGATTCGAACCCACACGTGCAGAGCACAATGGATTTGCAGTCCATCGCCATAACCACTCGGACATCTCGTCATATTGGGTGTTTGTTAAATAGTTTTTTTGTGGATTTTTACTCCAAGGGGTAAACGATAATATAAAATTTGGTACATGTTGATGGTTTAATCAGAGATATACCATTATTTACTATTTAGCTACAACTACATTAAAATCACTTCCACCGACAAGGATGGGATTCGAACCTTCGCGTGCAGAGCACAATGGATTAGCAGTGCATCGCCTTAACCACTCGGCCACCTCGTCCTATTGGGTGTTTTGTTAAATAGGTTTCTGGTGGATTTTTGCTCCAAGGGGTAAACGATAATATAAAATTAGGTACATGTTGATGTTTTAATCAGAGATATACCATAATTTACTATTTAGCTACAACTACATTAAAATCACTTCCACCGACGAGGATGGGATTCGAACCCACGCGTGCAGAGCACAATGGATTAGCAGTCCATCGCCTTAACCACTCGGCCACCTCGTCCTATTGGGTGTTTTGTTAAATAGGTTTCTGGTGGATTTTTGCTCCAAGAGGTAAAAGATAATATAAAATTAGGTACATGTTGATGGTTTAATCAGAGATATACCATAATTTACTATTTAGCTACAACTACATTAAAATCACTTCCACCGACGAGGATGGGATTCGAAACCACGCGTGCAGAGCACAATGGATTAGCAGTCCATCACCTTAACCACTCGGCCACCTCGTCTTATTGAGTGATTGTAAAATAGGTTTTTGGTGGATTTTTTCTCCAAGGGGTAAACGATAATTAAAAATGTGGTACATGTTGATGGTTTAATCAGAGATATACCATTATTTACTATTTAGCTACAACTACATTAAAATCACTTTCCCCGACGAGGATGGGATTCGAAACCACACGTGCAGAGCACAATGGATTTGCAGTCCATCGCCTTAATCACTCGGACACCTCGTCATATTGGGTGTTTGTTAAATAGGTTTTTTGTGGATTTTTACTCCAAGGGGTAAACGATAATATAAAATTTGGTACATGTTGATGGTTTGATCAGAGATATACCATTATTTACTATTTAGCTACAACTACATTAAAATCACTTCCACCGACTAGGATGGGATTCAAACCCACGCGTGCAGAGCACAATGGATTAGCAGTCCATTGCCTTAACCACTCGGCCACCTCGTCCTATTGGGTGTTTGTTAAATAGGTTTTTGGTGGATTTTTGCTCCAAGGGGTAAACGATAATATAAAGTTTGGTACATGTTGATGGTTTAATCAGAGATATACCAGTATTTACTATTTAGTAATTTAGCTACAACTACATAATAATCACTTCCACCGACGAGGATGGGATTCGAACCCACGCGTGCAGAGCACAATGGATTAGCAGTCCATCACCTTAACCACTCGGCCACCTCATCCTATTGGGTGTTTGTTAAAGAGGTTTTTGGTGGATTTTTGCTCCAAGGGGTAAACGATAATATACAATTTGGTACATGTTGATGGTTTATTCAGAGATATACCATTATTTACTATTTAGCTACAACTACATTAAAATCACTTCCACCGACGAGGATGGGATACGAACCCATGCATGCAGAGCACAATGGATTAGCAGTCCATTGCCTTAACCACTCGGCCACCTCGTCCTATTCGGTGTTTTTTAAATAGGTTTTTGGTGGATTTTTGCTCCAAGGGGTAAACGATAATTAAAAATTTGGTACATGTTGATGGTTTAATCAGAGATACCATTATTTACTATTTAGTAATTTAGCTACAATTACATTAAAATAACTTCCACCGACGAGGATGGGATTCAAACCCACGCGTGCAGAGCACAATGGATTAGCAGGCCATCGCCTTAACCACTCAGCCACCTTGTCCTATTGGGTGTTTTGTTAAATAGGTTTCTGGTGAATTTTTGCTCCAAGGGGTAAACGATAATATAAAATTTGGTACATGTTGATGGTTTAATCAGAGATATACCATTATTTACTATTTAGCTACAACTACATTAAAATCACTTCCACCGACTAGGATGGGATTCAAACCCACGCGTGCAGAGCACAATGGATTAGCAGTCCATTGCCTTAACCACTCGGCCACCTCGTCCTATTGGGTGTTTGTTAAATAGGTTTTTGGTGGATTTTTGCTCCAAGGGGTAAACGATAATATAAAGTTTGGTACATGTTGATGGTTTAATCAGAGATATACCAGTATTTACTATTTAGTAATTTAGCTACAACTACATAATAATCACTTCCACCGACGAGGATGGGATTCGAACCCACGCGTGCAGAGCACAATGGATTAGCAGTCCATCACCTTAACCACTCGGCCACCTCATCCTATTGGGTGTTTGTTAAAGAGGTTTTTGGTGGATTTTTGCTCCAAGGGGTAAACGATAATATACAATTTGGTACATGTTGATGGTTTATTCAGAGATATACCATTATTTACTATTTAGCTACAACTACATTAAAATCACTTCCACCGACGAGGATGGGATACGAACCCATGCATGCAGAGCACAATGGATTAGCAGTCCATTGCCTTAACCACTCGGCCACCTCGTCCTATTCGGTGTTTATTAAATAGGTTTTTGGTGGATTTTTGCTCCAAGGGGTAAACGATAATTAAAAATTTGGTACATGTTGATGGTTTAATCAGAGATACCATTATTTACTATTTAGTAATTTAGCTACAATTACATTAAAATAACTTCCACCGACGAGGATGGGATTCAAACCCACGCGTGCAGAGCACAATGGATTAGCAGGCCATCGCCTTAACCACTCAGCCACCTTGTCCTATTGGGTGTTTTGTTAAATAGGTTTCTGGTGAATTTTTGCTCCAAGGGGTAAACGATAATATAAAATTTGGTACATGTTGATGGTTTAATCAGAGATATACCATTATTTACTATTTAGCTACAACTACATTAAAATCACTTTCCCCGACGAGGATGGGATTCGAAACCACACGTGCAGAGCACAATGGATTTGCAGTCCATCGCCTTAACCACTCGGACACCTCGTCATATTGGGTGTTTGTTAAATAGGTTTTTTGTGGATTTTTACTCCAAGGGGTAAACGATAATATAAAATTTGGTACATGTTGATGGTTTAATCAGAGACATACCATTATTTACTATTTAGCTACAACTACATTAAAATCACTTCCACCGACGAGGATGGGATTCGAACCCACGTGTGCAGAGCACAATGGATTAGCAGTCCATCGCCTTAACCACTCGGCCACCTCGTCCTATTGGGTGTTTGTTAAATAGGTTTTTGGTGGATTTTTGCTCCAAGGGGTAAACGATAATATAAAATTTGGTACATGTTGATAGTTTAATCAGAGATATACCATTATTTACTACTTAGTAATTTCGCTACAACTACATAAAAATCACTTCCACCGACGAGGATGGGATTCGAACCCACGCGTGCAGAGCACAATGGATTAGCAGTCCATCGCCTTCACCACTCGGCCACCTCGTCACATTGGGTGTTTGTGAAATTGGTTTTTGGTGCATTTTTGCTCCAAGGGGTAAATTATGATAAAAAATGTGGTACATGTTGATGGTTTAATCAGAGATATACCATTATTTACTATTTAGTAATTTAGCTACAACTACATTAAAATCACCTCCACAGACGAGGATGGGATTCGAACCCACGCGTGCAGAGCACAATGGATTAGCAGTCCATCGCCTTAACCACTCGGCCACCGCGTCATAGTGGGTGCTTGTTAAATAGGTTTTTGGTGGATTTTTGCTCCAAGGGGTAAACGATCATTTAAAATGTGGTACATGTTGATGGTTTAATCAGAGATGTACCATTATTTACTCTTTAGCTACAACTACATTAAAATCACTTTCCCTGTCGAGGATGGGATTCGAACCCACGCGTGCAGAGCACAATGGATTAGCTGTCCATCGCCTTCACCACTCGGCCACCTCGTCCTATTGGGTGTTTGTTAAATAGGTTTTGGGTGGATTTTTGCTCCAAGGGGTAAACGATAATATAAAATTTGGTACATGTTGATAGTTTAATCAGAGATATACCATTATTTACTATTTAGTAATTTAGCTACAACTACATAATAATCACTTCCACCGACGAGGATAGGATTCGATCCCACGCGTGCAGAGCACAATGGATTAGCAGTCCATCACCTTAACCAATCGGCCACCTCATCCTATTGGGTGTTTGTTAAATAGGTTTTTGGTGGATTTTTGCTCCAAGGGGTAAACGATAATATAAAATTAGGTACATGTTGATGGTTTAATCAGAGATATACCATAATTTACTATTTAGCTACAACTACATTAAAATCACTTCCACCGACGAGGATGGGATTCGAAACCACGCGTGCAGAGCACAATGGATTAGCAGTCCATCACCGTAACCACTTGGCCACCTCGTTTTATTGAGTGTATGTAAAATAGGTTTTTGGTGGATTTTTGCTCCAAGGCGTAAACGATAATTAAAAATTTGGTACATGTTGATGGTTTAATCAGATATATACCATTATTTACTATTTAGCTACAACTACATTAAAATCACTTTCCCCGACGAGGATGGGATTCGAACACACACGTGCAGAGCACAATGGATTTGCAGTCCATCGCCTTAACCACTCGGACACCTCGTCATATTGGGTGTTTGTTAAATAGTTTTTTTGTGGATTTTTACTCCAAGGGGTAAACGATAATATAATATGTGCTACATGTTGATGGTTTAATCATAGATATACCATTATTTACTATTTAGCTACAACTACATTAAAATCACTTCCACCGATGAGGATGGGATTCGAACCCACGCGTGCAGAGCACAATGGATTAGCAGTCCATCACCTTAACCACTCGGCCACCTCGTCCTATTGGGTGTTTGTTAAATAGGTTTTTGGTGGATTTTTGCTCCAAGGGGTAAACGATAATATAAAGTTTGGTACATGTTGATGGTTTAATCAGAGATATACCATTATTTACTATTTAGTAATTTAGTTACAACTACATTAAAATCACTTCCACCGACGAGGATGGGATTCAAACCCACGCGTGCAGAGCACAATGGATTAGCAGTGCATCGCCTTAACCACTCAGCCACCTCGTCACATTTGGTGTTTGTGAAATTGGTTTTTGGTGAATCTTTGCTCCAAGGGGTAAATTATGATAAAAAATGTGGTACATGTTGATGGTTTAATCAGAGATATACCATTATTTACTATTTAGTAATTTAGCTACAACTACATTAAAATCACTTCCACCGACGAGGATGGGATTCGAACCCACGCGTGCAGAGCACAATGGATTAGCAGTCCATCGCCTTAACCACTCGGCCACCTCATCATAGTGGGTGCTTGTTAAATAGGTTTTTGGTGGATTTTTGCTCCAAGGGGTAAACGATCATTTAAAATGTGGTACATGTTGATGGTTTAATCAGAGATGTACCATTATTTACTATTTAGCTACAACTACATTAAAATCACTTTCCCTGTCGAGGATGGGATTCGAACCCACGCGTGCAGAGCACAATGGATTAGCAGTGCATCACCTTAACCAATCGGCCACCTCATCCTATTGGGTGTTTGTTAAATAGGTTTTTGGTGGATTTTTGCTCCAAGGGGTAAACGATAATATACAATTTGGTACATGTTGATGGTTTATTCAGAGATATACCATTATTTACAACTACATTAAAATCACTTCCACCGACGAGGATGGGATTCGAACACACGCATGCAGAGCACAATGGATTAGCAGTCCATTGCCTTAACCACTCGGCCACCTCGTCTTATTGAGTGTATGTAAAATAGGTTTTTGGTGGATTTTTGCTCCAAGGGGTAAACGATAATTAAAAATTCGGTACATGTTGATGGTTTAATCAGAGATATACCATTATTTACTATTTAGCTACAACTACATTAAAATCACTTTCCCCGACGAGGATGGGATTCGAACCCACACGTGCAGAGCACAATGGATTTGCAGTCCATCGCCATAACCACTCGGACATCTCGTCATATTGGGTGTTTGTTAAATAGTTTTTTTGTGGATTTTTACTCCAAGGGGTAAACGATAATATAAAATTTGGTACATGTTGATGGTTTAATCAGAGATATACCATTATTTACTATTTAGCTACAACTACATTAAAATCACTTCCACCGACAAGGATGGGATTCGAACCTTCGCGTGCAGAGCACAATGGATTAGCAGTGCATCGCCTTAACCACTCGGCCACCTCGTCCTATTGGGTGTTTTGTTAAATAGGTTTCTGGTGGATTTTTGCTCCAAGGGGTAAACGATAATATAAAATTAGGTACATGTTGATGTTTTAATCAGAGATATACCATAATTTACTATTTAGCTACAACTACATTAAAATCACTTCCACCGACGAGGATGGGATTCGAACCCACGCGTGCAGAGCACAATGGATTAGCAGTCCATCGCCTTAACCACTCGGCCACCTCGTCCTATTGGGTGTTTTGTTAAATAGGTTTCTGGTGGATTTTTGCTCCAAGAGGTAAAAGATAATATAAAATTAGGTACATGTTGATGGTTTAATCAGAGATATACCATAATTTACTATTTAGCTACAACTACATTAAAATCACTTCCACCGACGAGGATGGGATTCGAAACCACGCGTGCAGAGCACAATGGATTAGCAGTCCATCACCTTAACCACTCGGCCACCTCGTCTTATTGAGTGATTGTAAAATAGGTTTTTGGTGGATTTTTTCTCCAAGGGGTAAACGATAATTAAAAATGTGGTACATGTTGATGGTTTAATCAGAGATATACCATTATTTACTATTTAGCTACAACTACATTAAAATCACTTTCCCCGACGAGGATGGGATTCGAAACCACACGTGCAGAGCACAATGGATTTGCAGTCCATCGCCTTAATCACTCGGACACCTCGTCATATTGGGTGTTTGTTAAATAGGTTTTTTGTGGATTTTTACTCCAAGGGGTAAACGATAATATAAAATTTGGTACATGTTGATGGTTTGATCAGAGATATACCATTATTTACTATTTAGCTACAACTACATTAAAATCACTTCCACCGACTAGGATGGGATTCAAACCCACGCGTGCAGAGCACAATGGATTAGCAGTCCATTGCCTTAACCACTCGGCCACCTCGTCCTATTGGGTGTTTGTTAAATAGGTTTTTGGTGGATTTTTGCTCCAAGGGGTAAACGATAATATAAAGTTTGGTACATGTTGATGGTTTAATCAGAGATATACCAGTATTTACTATTTAGTAATTTAGCTACAACTACATAATAATCACTTCCACCGACGAGGATGGGATTCGAACCCACGCGTGCAGAGCACAATGGATTAGCAGTCCATCACCTTAACCACTCGGCCACCTCATCCTATTGGGTGTTTGTTAAAGAGGTTTTTGGTGGATTTTTGCTCCAAGGGGTAAACGATAATATACAATTTGGTACATGTTGATGGTTTATTCAGAGATATACCATTATTTACTATTTAGCTACAACTACATTAAAATCACTTCCACCGACGAGGATGGGATACGAACCCATGCATGCAGAGCACAATGGATTAGCAGTCCATTGCCTTAACCACTCGGCCACCTCGTCCTATTCGGTGTTTTTTAAATAGGTTTTTGGTGGATTTTTGCTCCAAGGGGTAAACGATAATTAAAAATTTGGTACATGTTGATGGTTTAATCAGAGATACCATTATTTACTATTTAGTAATTTAGCTACAATTACATTAAAATAACTTCCACCGACGAGGATGGGATTCAAACCCACGCGTGCAGAGCACAATGGATTAGCAGGCCATCGCCTTAACCACTCAGCCACCTTGTCCTATTGGGTGTTTTGTTAAATAGGTTTCTGGTGAATTTTTGCTCCAAGGGGTAAACGATAATATAAAATTTGGTACATGTTGATGGTTTAATCAGAGATATACCATTATTTACTATTTAGCTACAACTACATTAAAATCACTTCCACCGACTAGGATGGGATTCAAACCCACGCGTGCAGAGCACAATGGATTAGCAGTCCATTGCCTTAACCACTCGGCCACCTCGTCCTATTGGGTGTTTGTTAAATAGGTTTTTGGTGGATTTTTGCTCCAAGGGGTAAACGATAATATAAAGTTTGGTACATGTTGATGGTTTAATCAGAGATATACCAGTATTTACTATTTAGTAATTTAGCTACAACTACATAATAATCACTTCCACCGACGAGGATGGGATTCGAACCCACGCGTGCAGAGCACAATGGATTAGCAGTCCATCACCTTAACCACTCGGCCACCTCATCCTATTGGGTGTTTGTTAAAGAGGTTTTTGGTGGATTTTTGCTCCAAGGGGTAAACGATAATATACAATTTGGTACATGTTGATGGTTTATTCAGAGATATACCATTATTTACTATTTAGCTACAACTACATTAAAATCACTTCCACCGACGAGGATGGGATACGAACCCATGCATGCAGAGCACAATGGATTAGCAGTCCATTGCCTTAACCACTCGGCCACCTCGTCCTATTCGGTGTTTATTAAATAGGTTTTTGGTGGATTTTTGCTCCAAGGGGTAAACGATAATTAAAAATTTGGTACATGTTGATGGTTTAATCAGAGATACCATTATTTACTATTTAGTAATTTAGCTACAATTACATTAAAATAACTTCCACCGACGAGGATGGGATTCAAACCCACGCGTGCAGAGCACAATGGATTAGCAGGCCATCGCCTTAACCACTCAGCCACCTTGTCCTATTGGGTGTTTTGTTAAATAGGTTTCTGGTGAATTTTTGCTCCAAGGGGTAAACGATAATATAAAATTTGGTACATGTTGATGGTTTAATCAGAGATATACCATTATTTACTATTTAGCTACAACTACATTAAAATCACTTCCACCGACTAGGATGGGATTCAAACCCACGCGTGCAGAGCACAATGGATTAGCAGTCCATTGCCTTAACCACTCGGCCACCTCGTCCTATTGGGTGTTTGTTAAATAGGTTTTTGGTGGATTTTTGCTCCAAGGGGTAAACGATAATATAAAGTTTGGTACATGTTGATGGTTTAATCAGAGATATACCAGTATTTACTATTTAGTAATTTAGCTACAACTACATAATAATCACTTCCACCGACGAGGATGGGATTCGAACCCACGCGTGCAGAGCACAATGGATTAGCAGTCCATCACCTTAACCACTCGGCCACCTCATCCTATTGGATGTTTGTTAAAGAGGTTTTTGGTGGATTTTTGCTCCAAGGGGTAAACGATAATATACAATTTGGTACATGTTGATGGTTTATTCAGAGATATACCATTATTTACTATTTAGCTACAACTACATTAAAATCACTTCCACCGACGAGGATGGGATACGAACCCATGCATGCAGAGCACAATGGATTAGCAGTCCATTGCCTTAACCACTCGGCCACCTCGTCCTATTCGGTGTTTATTAAATAGGTTTTTGGTGGATTTTTGCTCCAAGGGGTAAACGATAATTAAAAATTTGGTACATGTTGATGGTTTAATCAGAGATACCATTATTTACTATTTAGTAATTTAGCTACAATTACATTAAAATAACTTCCACCGACGAGGATGGGATTCGAACCCACGCGTGCAGAGCACAATGGATTAGCAGGCCATCGCCTTAACCACTCAGCCACCTTGTCCTATTGGGTGTTTTGTTAAATAGGTTTCTGGTGGATTTTTGCTCCAAGGGGTAAACGATAATATAAAATTAGGTACATGTTGATGGTTTAATCAGAGATATACCATAATTTACTATTTAGTTACAACTACATTAAAATCACTTCCACCGACGAGGATGGGATTCTAAACCACGCGTGCAGGGCACAATGGATTATCAGTCCATCACCTTAACCACTCGGCCACCTCGTCTTATTGAGTGATTGTAAAATAGGTTTTTGGTGGATTTTTGCTCCAAGGGGTAAACGATCATTTAAAATGTGGTACATGTTGATGGTTTAATCAGAGATGTACCATTATTTACTATTTAGCTACAACTACATTAAAATCACTTTCCCTGTCGAGGATGGGATTCGAACCCACGCGTGCAGAGCACAATGGATTAGCAGTGCATCACCTTAACCAATCGGCCACCTCATCCTATTGGGTGTTTGTTAAATAGGTTTTTGGTGGATTTTTGCTCCAAGGGGTAAACGATAATATACAATTTGGTACATGTTGATGGTTTATTCAGAGATATACCATTATTTACTATTTAGCTACAACTACATTAAAATCACTTCCACCGACGAGGATGGGATTCGAACACACGCATGCAGAGCACAATGGATTAGCAGTCCATTGCCTTAACCACTCGGCCACCTCTTCTTATTGAGTGTATGTAAAATAGGTTTTTGGTGGATTTTTGCTCCAAGGGGTAAACGATAATTAAAAATTCGGTACATGTTGATGGTTTAATCAGAGATATACCATTATTTACTATTTAGCTACAACTACATTAAAATCACTTTCCCCGACGAGGATGGGATTCGAACCCACACATGCAGAGCACAATGGATTTGCAGTCCATCGCCATAACCACTCGGACATCTCGTCATATTGGGTGTTTGTTAAATAGTTTTTTTGTGGATTTTTACTCCAAGGGGTAAACGATAATATAAAATTTGGTACATGTTGATGGTTTAATCAGAGATATACCATTATTTACTATTTAGCTACAACTACATTAAAATCACTTCCACCGACAAGGATGGGATTCGAACCTTCGCATGCAGAGCACAATGGATTAGCAGTGCATCGCCTTAACCACTCGGCCACCTCGTCCTATTGGGTGTTTTGTTAAATAGGTTTCTGGTGGATTTTTGCTCCAAGGGGTAAACGATAATATAAAATTAGGTACATGTTGATGTTTTAATCAGAGATATACCATAATTTACTATTTAGCTACAACTACATTAAAATCACTTCCACCGACGAGGATGGGATTCGAACCCACGCGTGCAGAGCACAATGGATTAGCAGTCCATCGCCTTAACCACTCGGCCACCTCGTCCTATTGGGTGTTTTGTTAAATAGGTTTCTGGTGGATTTTTGCTCCAAGAGGTAAAATATAATATAAAATTAGGTACATGTTGATGGTTTAATCAGAGATATACCATAATTTACTATTTAGCTACAACTACATTAAAATCACTTCCACCGACGAGGATGGGATTCGAAACCACGCGTGCAGAGCACAATGGATTAGCAGTCCATCACCTTAACCACTCGGCCACCTCGTCTTATTGAGTGATTGTAAAATAGGTTTTTGGTGGATTTTTTCTCCAAGGGGTAAACGATAATTAAAAATGTGGTACATGTTGATGGTTTAATCAGAGATATACCATTATTTACTATTTAGCTACAACTACATTAAAATCACATTCCCCGACGAGGATGGGATTCGAAACCACACGTGCAGAGCACAATGGATTTGCAGTCCATCGCCTTAATCACTCGGACACCTCGTCATATTGGGTGTTTGTTAAATAGGTTTTTTGTGGATTTTTACTCCAAGGGGTAAACGATAATATAAAATTTGGTACATGTTGATGGTTTGATCAGAGATATACCATTATTTACTATTTAGCTACAACTACATTAAAATCACTTCCACCGACTAGGATGGGATTCAAACCCACGCGTGCAGAGCACAATGGATTAGCAGTCCATTGCCTTAACCACTCGGCCACCTCGTCCTATTGGGTGTTTGTTAAATAGGTTTTTGGTGGATTTTTGCTCCAAGGGGTAAACGATAATATAAAGTTTGGTACATGTTGATGGTTTAATCAGAGATATACCAGTATTTACTATTTAGTAATTTAGCTACAACTACATAATAATCACTTCCACCGACGAGGATGGGATTCGAACCCACGCGTGCAGAGCACAATGGATTAGCAGTCCATCACCTTAACCACTCGGCCACCTCATCCTATTGGGTGTTTGTTAAAGAGGTTTTTGGTGGATTTTTGCTCCAAGGGGTAAACGATAATATACAATTTGGTACATGTTGATGGTTTATTCAGAGATATACCATTATTTACTATTTAGCTACAACTACATTAAAATCACTTCCACCGACGAGGATGGGATACGAACCCATGCATGCAGAGCACAATGGATTAGCAGTCCATTGCCTTAACCACTCGGCCACCTCGTCCTATTCGGTGTTTATTAAATAGGTTTTTGGTGGATTTTTGCTCCAAGGGGTAAACGATAATTAAAAATTTGGTACATGTTGATGGTTTAATCAGAGATACCATTATTTACTATTTAGTAATTTAGCTACAATTACATTAAAATAACTTCCACCGACGAGGATGGGATTCAAACCCACGCGTGCAGAGCACAATGGATTAGCAGGCCATCGCCTTAACCACTCAGCCACCTTGTCCTATTGGGTGTTTTGTTAAATAGGTTTCTGGTGAATTTTTGCTCCAAGGGGTAAACGATAATATAAAATTTGGTACATGTTGATGGTTTAATCAGAGATATACCATTATTTACTATTTAGCTACAACTACATTAAAATCACTTCCACCGACTAGGATGGGATTCAAACCCACGCGTGCAGAGCACAATGGATTAGCAGTCCATTGCCTTAACCACTCGGCCACCTCGTCCTATTGGGTTTTTGTTAAATAGGTTTTTGGTGGATTTTTGCTCCAAGGGGTAAACGATAATATAAAGTTTGGTACATGTTGATGGTTTAATCAGAGATATACCAGTATTTACTATTTAGTAATTTAGCTACAACTACATAATAATCACTTCCACCGACGAGGATGGGATTCGAACCCACGCGTGCAGAGCACAATGGATTAGCAGTCCATCACCTTAACCACTCGGCCACCTCATCCTATTGGGTGTTTGTTAAAGAGGTTTTTGGTGGATTTTTGCTCCAAGGGGTAAACGATACTATACAATTTGGTACATGTTGATGGTTTATTCAGAGATATACCATTATTTACTATTTAGCTACAACTACATTAAAATCACTTCCACCGACGAGGATGGGATACGAACCCATGCATGCAGAGCACAATGGATTAGCAGTCCATTGCCTTAACCACTCGGCCACCTCGTCCTATTCGGTGTTTATTAAATAGGTTTTTGGTGGATTTTTGCTCCAAGGGGTAAACGATAATTAAAAATTTGGTACATGTTGATGGTTTAATCAGAGATACCATTATTTACTATTTAGTAATTTAGCTACAATTACATTAAAATAACTTCCACCGACGAGGATGGGATTCGAACCCACGCGTGCAGAGCACAATGGATTAGCAGGCCATCGCCTTAACCACTCAGCCACCTTGTCCTATTGGGTGTTTTGTTAAATAGGTTTCTGGTGGATTTTTGCTCCAAGGGGTAAACGATAATATAAAATTAGGTACATGTTGATGGTTTAATCAGAGATATACCATAATTTACTATTTAGTTACAACTACATTAAAATCACTTCCACCGACGAGGATGGGATTCTAAACCACGCGTGCAGAGCACAATGGATTATCAGTCCATCACCTTAACCACTCGGCCACCTCGTCTTATTGAGTGATTGTAAAATAGGTTTTTGGTGGATTTTTGCTCCAAGGGGTAAACGATAATTAAAAATTTGGTACATGTTGATGGTTTAATCAGAGATATACCATTATTTACTATTTAGCTACAACTACATTAAAATCACTTTCCCCGACGAGGATGGGATTCGAAACCACACGTGCAGAGCACAATGGATTTGCAGTCCATCGCCTTAACCACTCGGACACCTCGTCATATTGGGTGTTTGTTAAATAGGTTTTTTGTGGATTTTTACTCCAAGGGGTAAACGATAATATAAAATTTGGTACATGTTGATGGTTTAATCAGAGACATACCATTATTTACTATTTAGCTACAACTACATTAAAATCACTTCCACCGACGAGGATGGGATTCGAACCCACGTTTGCAGAGCACAATGGATTAGCAGTCCATCGCCTTAACCACTCGGCCACCTCGTCCTATTGGGTGTTTGTTAAATAGGTTTTTGGTGGATTTTTGCTCCAAGGGGTAAACGATAATATAAAATTTGGTACATGTTGATAGTTTAATCAGAGATATACCATTATTTACTACTTAGTAATTTCGCTACAACTACATAAAAATCACTTCCACCGACGAGGATTGGATTCGAACCCACGCGTGCAGAGCACAATGGATTAGCAGTCCATCGCCTTAACCACTCGGCCACCTCGTCACATTGGGTGTTTGTGAAATTGGTTTTTGGTGCATTTTTGCTCCAAGGGGTAAATTATGATAAAAAATGTGGTACATGTTGATGGTTTAATCAGAGATATACCATTATTTACTATTTAGTAATTTAGCTACAACTACATTAAAATCACTTCCACCGACGAGGATGGGATTCGAACCCACGCGTGCAAAGCACAATGGATTAGCAGTCCATCGCCTTAACCACTCGGCCACCTCGTCATAGTGGGTGCTTGTTAAATAGGTTTTTGGTGGATTTTTGCTCCAAGGGGTAAACGATCATTTAAAATGTGGTAAAAGTTGATGGTTTAATCAGAGATGTACCATTATTTACTATTTAGCTACAACTACATTAAAATCACTTCCACCGACGAGGATGGGATTCGAACCCACGCGTGCAGAGCACAATGGATTAGCAGTCCATCACCTTAACCAATCGGCCACCTCATCCTATTGGGTGTTTGTTAAATAGGTTTTTGGTGGATTTTTGCTCCAAGGGGTAAACGATAATATACAATTTGGTACATGTTGATGGTTTATTCAGAGATATACCATTATTTACTATTTAGCTACAACTACATTAAAATCACTTCCACCGACGAGGATGGGATTCGAACACACGCATGCAGAGAACAATGGATTAGCAGTCCATTGCCTTAACCACTCGGCCACCTCGTCCTATTCGGTGTTTATTAAATAGGTTTTTGTTGGATTTTTGCTCCAAGGGGTAAACTATAATTAAAAATTTGGTACATGTTGATGGTTTAATCAGAGATATACCATTATTTACTATTTAGCTACAACTACATTAAAATCACTTTCCCCGACGAGGATGGGATTCGAACCCACACGTGCAGAGCACAATGGATTTGCAGTCCATCGCCTTAACCACTCGGACACCTCTTCATATTGGGTGTTTGTTAAATAGGTTTTTTGTGGATTTTTACTCCAAGGGGTAAACGATAATATAAAATGTTGTACATGTTGATGGTTTAATCAGAGATATACCATTATTTACTATTTAGCTACAACTACATTAAAATCACTTCCACCGACGAGGATGGGATTCTAAACCACGCATGCAGATTACAATGGATTAGCAGTGCATCGCCTTAACCACTCGGCCACCTCGTCACATTGGGTGATTGTGAAATTGGTTTTTGGTGAATTTTTGCTCCAAGGGGTAAATTATGATTTAAAATCTGGTACATGTTGATGGTTTAATCAGAGATATACCATTATTTACTATTTAGCTACAACTACATTAAAATCACTTTCCCTGTCGAGGATGGGATTCAAACCCACGCGTGCAGAGCACAATGGATTAGCAGTCCATCGCCTTAACCACTCGGCCACCTCGTCCTATTGGGTGTTTGTTAAATAGGTTTTTGGTGGATTTTTGCTCCAAGGGGTAAACGATAATATAAAATTTGGTACATGTTGATAGTTTAATCAGAGATATACCATTATTTACTATTTAGTAATTTAGCTACAACTACATAAAAATCACTTCCACCGACGAGGATGGAATTCGAACCCACGCGTGCAGAGCACAATTGATTAGCAGTCCATCGCCTTAACCACTCGGCCACCTCGTCATAGTGGGTGCTTGTTAAATAGGTTTTTGGTGGATTTTTGCTCCAAGGGGTAAACGATCATTTAAAATGTGGTACATGTTGATGGTTTAATCAGAGATGTACCATTATTTACTATTTAGCTACAACTACATTAAAATCACTTTCCCTGTCGAGGATGGGATTCGAACCCACGCGTGCAGAGCACAATGGATTAGCAGTGCATCGCCTTAACCACTCGGCTACCTCGTCTTATTGAGTGATTGTAAAATAGGTTTTTGGTGGATTTTTTCTCCAAGGGGTAAACAATAATTAAAAATTTGGTACATGTTGATGGTTTAATCAGAGATATACCATTATTTACTATTTAGCTACAACTACATTAAAATCACTTTCCCCGACGAGGATGGGATTCGAAACCACACGTGCAGAGCACAATGGATTAGCAGTCCATCGCCTTAACCACTCGGCCACCTCATCCTATTGGGTGTTTGTTAAATAGGTTTTTGGTGGATTTTTGCTCCAAGGGGTAAACGATAATATAAAGTTTGGTACATGTTGATGGTTTAATCAGAGATATACCATTATTCACTATTTATTAATTTAGCTACAACTACATTAAAATCACTTCCACCGACGAGGATGGGATTCTAACCCACGCGTGCAGAGCACAATGGATTAGCAGTGCATCGCCTTAACCACTCGGCCACCTCGTCACATTGGGTGTTTGTGAAATTGGTTTTTGGTGAATTTTTGCTCCAAGGGGTAAATTATGATAAAAAATGTGGTACATGTTGATGGTTTAATCAGAGATATACCATTATTTACTATTTAGTAATTTAGCTACAACTACATTAAAATCACTTCCACCGACGAGGATGGGATTCGAACCCACGCGTGCAGAGCACAATGGATTAGCAGTCCATCGCCTTAACCACTCGGCCACCTCGTCATAGTGGGTGCTTTTTAAATAGGTTTTTGGTGGATTTTTGCTCCAAGGGGTAAACGATCATTTAAAATGTGGTACATGTTGATGGTTTAATCAGAGATGTACCATTATTTACTATTTAGCTACAACTACATTAAAATCACTTTCCCTGTCGAGGATGGGATTCGAACCCATGCGTGCAGAGCACAATGGATTAGCTGTCCATCGCCTTCACCACTCGGCCACCTCGTCCTATTGGGTGTTTGTTAAATAGGTTTTGGGTGGATTTTTGCTCCAAGGGGTAAACGATAATATAAAATTTGGTACATGTTGATAGTTTAATCAGAGATATACCATTATTTACTATTTAGTAATTTAGCTACAACTACATAATAATCACTTCCACCGACGAGGATGGGATTCGAACACACGCGTGCAGAGCACAATGGATTAGCAGTCCATCACCTTAACCACTCGGCCACCTCATCCTATTGGGTGTTTGTTAAATAGGTTTTTGGTGGATTTTTGCTCCAAGGGGTAAACGATAATATACAATTTGGTACATGTTGATGGTTTATTCAGAGATATACCATTATTTACCATTTAGCTACAACTACATTAAAATCACTTCCACCGACGAGGATGGGATACGAACCCATGCATGCAGAGCACAATGGATTAGCAGTCCATTGCCTTAACCACTCGGCCACCTCGTCCTATTCGGTGTTTATTAAATAGGTTTTTGTGTGGATTTTTGCTCCAAGGGGTAAACGATAATTAAAAATTTGGTACATGTTGATGGTTTAATCAGAGATACCATTATTTACTATTTAGTAATTTAGCTACAATTACATTAAAATAACTTCCACCGACGAGGATGGGATTCGAACCCACGCATGCAGAGCACAATGGATTAGCAGGCCATCGCCTTAACCACTCGGCCACCTTGTCCTATTGGGTGTTTTGTTAAATAGGTTTCTGGTGGATTTTTGCTCCAAGGGGTAAACAATAATATAAAATTAGGTACATGTTGATGGTTTAATCAGAGATATCCCATAATTTACTATTTAGTTACAACTACATTAAAATCACCTCCACCGACGAGGATGTGATTCGAACCCACGCGTGCAGAGCACAATGGATTAGCAGTCCATCGCCTTAACCACTCGGCCACCTCATCCTATTGGGTGTTTTGTTAAATAGGTTTTTGGTGGATTTTTTCTCCAAGGGGTAAACGATAATAAAAAATTTGGTACATGTTGATGGTTTAATCAGAGATATACCATTATTTACTATTTAGTAATTTAGCTACAACTACATTAAAATCACTTCCACCGACGAGGATGGGATTCGAACCCACGCGTGCAGAGCACAATGGATTAGCAGTCCATCGCCTTAACCACTCGGCCACCTCGTCATAGTGGGTGCTTGTTAAATAGGTTTTTGGTGGATTTTTGCTCCAAGGGGTAAACGATCATTTAAAATGTGGTACATGTTGATGGTTTAATCAGAGATGTACCATTATTTACTATTTAGCTACAACTACATTAAAATCACTTTCCCTGTCGAGGATGGGATTCGAACCCACGCGTGCAGAGCACAATGGATTAGCTGTCCATCGCCTTCACCACTCGGCCACCTCGTCCTATTGGGTGTCTGTGAAATAGGTTTTGGGTGGATTTTTGCTCCAAGGGGTAAACGATAATATAAAATTTGGTACATGTTGATAGTTTAATCAGAGATATACCATTATTTACTATTTAGTAATTTAGCTACAACTACATAATAATCACTTCCACCGACGAGGATGGGATTCGAACCCACGCGTGCAGAGCACAATGGATTAGCAGTGCATCACCTTAACCAATCGGCCACCTCATCCTATTGGGTGTTTGTTAAATAGGTTTTTGGTGGATTTTTGCTCCAAGGGGTAAACGATATTATACAATTTGGTACATGTTGATGGTTTATTCAGAGATATACCATTATTTACTATTTAGCTACAACTACATTAAAATCACTTCCACCGACGAGGATGGGATTCGAACACACGCATGCAGAGCACAATGGATTAGCAGTCCATTGCCTTAACCACTCGGCCACCTCGTCCTATTCGGTGTTTATTAAATAGGTTTTTGTTGGATTTTTGCTCCAAGGGGTAAACTATAATTAAAAATTTGGTACATGTTGATGGTTTAATCAGAGATATACCATTATTTACTATTTAGCTACAACTACATTACAATCACTTTCCCCGACTAGGATGGGATTCGAACCCACACGTGCAGAGCACAATGGATTAGCAGTCCATCACCTTAACCACTCGGCCACCTCGTCTTATTGAGTGTATGTAAAATAGGTTTTTGGTGGATTTTTGCTCCAAGGGGTAAACGATAATTAAAAATTTGGTACATGTTGATGGTTTAATCAGAGATATACCATTATTTACTATTTAGCTACAACTACATTAAAATCACTTCCACCGACAAGGATGGGATTCGAACCTTCGCGTGCAGAGCACAATGGATTAGCAGTGCATCGCCTTAACCACTCGGCCACCTCGTCATAGTGGGTGCTTGTTAAATAGGTTTTTGGTGGATTTTTGCTCCAAGGGGTAAACGATCATTTAAAATGTGGTACATGTTGATGGTTTAATCAGAGATGTACCATTATTTACTATTTAGCTACAACTACATTAAAATCACTTTCCCTGTCGAGGATGGGATTCGAACCCACGCGTGCAGAGCACAATGGATTAGCTGTCGATCGCCTTCACCACTCGGCCACCTCGTCCTATTGGGTGTTTGTTAAATAGGTTTTGGGTGGATTTTTGCTCCAAGGGGTAAACGATAATATAAAATTTGGTACATGTTGATAGTTTAATCAGAGATATAACATTATTTACTATTTAGTAATTTAGCTACAATTACATTAAAATAACTTCCACCGACGAGGATGGGATTCGAACCCACGCGTGCAGAGCACAATGGATTAGCAGTGCATCGCCTTAACCACTCGGCTACCTCGTCTTATTGAGTGATTGTAAAATAGGTTTTTGGTGGATTTTTTCTCCAAGGGGTAAACAATAATTAAAAATTTGGTACATGTTGATGGTTTAATCAGAGATATACCATTATTTACTATTTAGCTACAACTACATTAAAATCACTTTCCCCGACGAGGATGGGATTCGAAACCACACGTGCAGAGCACAATGGATTAGCAGTCCATCGCCTTAACCACTCGGCCACCTCATCCTATTGGGTGTTTGTTAAATAGGTTTTTGGTGGATTTTTGCTCCAAGGGGTAAACGATAATATAAAGTTTGGTACATGTTGATGGTTTAATCAGAGATATACCATTATTCACTATTTAGTAATTTAGCTACAACTACATTAAAATCACTTCCACCGACGAGGATGGGATTCTAACCCACGCGTGCAGAGCACAATGGATTAGCAGTGCATCGCCTTAACCACTCGGCCACCTCGTCACATTGGGTGTTTGTGAAATTGGTTTTTGGTGAATTTTTGCTCCAAGGGGTAAATTATGATAAAAAATGTGGTACATGTTGATGGTTTAATCAGAGATATACCATTATTTACTATTTAGTAATTTAGCTACAACTACATTAAAATCACTTCCACCGACGAGGATGGGATTCGAACCCACGCGTGCAGAGCACAATGGATTAGCAGTCCATCGCCTTAACCACTCGGCCACCTCGTCATAGTGGGTGCTTTTTAAATAGGTTTTTGGTGGATTTTTGCTCCAAGGGGTAAACGATCATTTAAAATGTGGTACATGTTGATGGTTTAATCAGAGATGTACCATTATTTACTATTTAGCTACAACTACATTAAAATCACTTTCCCTGTCGAGGATGGGATTCGAACCCATGCGTGCAGAGCACAATGGATTAGCTGTCCATCGCCTTCACCACTCGGCCACCTCGTCCTATTGGGTGTTTGTTAAATAGGTTTTGGGTGGATTTTTGCTCCAAGGGGTAAACGATAATATAAAATTTGGTACATGTTGATAGTTTAATCAGAGATATACCATTATTTACTATTTAGTAATTTAGCTACAACTACATAATAATCACTTCCACCGACGAGGATGGGATTCGAACACACGCGTGCAGAGCACAATGGATTAGCAGTCCATCACCTTAACCACTCGGCCACCTCATCCTATTGGGTGTTTGTTAAATAGGTTTTTGGTGGATTTTTGCTCCAAGGGGTAAACGATAATATACAATTTGGTACATGTTGATGGTTTATTCAGAGATATACCATTATTTACCATTTAGCTACAACTACATTAAAATCACTTCCACCGACGAGGATGGGATACGAACCCATGCATGCAGAGCACAATGGATTAGCAGTCCATTGCCTTAACCACTCGGCCACCTCGTCCTATTCGGTGTTTATTAAATAGGTTTTTGTGTGGATTTTTGCTCCAAGGGGTAAACGATAATTAAAAATTTGGTACATGTTGATGGTTTAATCAGAGATACCATTATTTACTATTTAGTAATTTAGCTACAATTACATTAAAATAACTTCCACCGACGAGGATGGGATTCGAACCCACGCATGCAGAGCACAATGGATTAGCAGGCCATCGCCTTAACCACTCGGCCACCTTGTCCTATTGGGTGTTTTGTTAAATAGGTTTCTGGTGGATTTTTGCTCCAAGGGGTAAACAATAATTAAAAATTTGGTACATGTTGATGGTTTAATCAGAGATATACCATTATTTACTATTTAGCTACAACTACATTAAAATCACTTTCCCCGACGAGGATGGGATTCGAAACCACACGTGCAGAGCACAATGGATTAGCAGTCCATCGCCTTAACCACTCGGCCACCTCATCCTATTGGGTGTTTGTTAAATAGGTTTTTGGTGGATTTTTGCTCCAAGGGGTAAACGATAATATAAAGTTTGGTACATGTTGATGGTTTAATCAGAGATATACCATTATTCACTATTTAGTAATTTAGCTACAACTACATTAAAATCACTTCCACCGACGAGGATGGGATTCTAACCCACGCGTGCAGAGCACAATGGATTAGCAGTGCATCGCCTTAACCACTCGGCCACCTCGTCACATTGGGTGTTTGTGAAATTGGTTTTTGGTGAATTTTTGCTCCAAGGGGTAAATTATGATAAAAAATGTGGTACATGTTGATGGTTTAATCAGAGATATACCATTATTTACTATTTAGTAATTTAGCTACAACTACATTAAAATCACTTCCACCGACGAGGATGGGATTCGAACCCACGCGTGCAGAGCACAATGGATTAGCAGTCCATCGCCTTAACCACTCGGCCACCTCGTCATAGTGGGTGCTTTTTAAATAGGTTTTTGGTGGATTTTTGCTCCAAGGGGTAAACGATCATTTAAAATGTGGTACATGTTGATGGTTTAATCAGAGATGTACCATTATTTACTATTTAGCTACAACTACATTAAAATCACTTTCCCTGTCGAGGATGGGATTCGAACCCATGCGTGCAGAGCACAATGGATTAGCTGTCCATCGCCTTCACCACTCGGCCACCTCGTCCTATTGGGTGTTTGTTAAATAGGTTTTGGGTGGATTTTTGCTCCAAGGGGTAAACGATAATATAAAATTTGGTACATGTTGATAGTTTAATCAGAGATATACCATTATTTACTATTTAGTAATTTAGCTACAACTACATAATAATCACTTCCACCGACGAGGATGGGATTCGAACACACGCGTGCAGAGCACAATGGATTAGCAGTCCATCACCTTAACCACTCGGCCACCTCATCCTATTGGGTGTTTGTTAAATAGGTTTTTGGTGGATTTTTGCTCCAAGGGGTAAACGATAATATACAATTTGGTACATGTTGATGGTTTATTCAGAGATATACCATTATTTACCATTTAGCTACAACTACATTAAAATCACTTCCACCGACGAGGATGGGATACGAACCCATGCATGCAGAGCACAATGGATTAGCAGTCCATTGCCTTAACCACTCGGCCACCTCGTCCTATTCGGTGTTTATTAAATAGGTTTTTGTGTGGATTTTTGCTCCAAGGGGTAAACGATAATTAAAAATTTGGTACATGTTGATGGTTTAATCAGAGATACCATTATTTACTATTTAGTAATTTAGCTACAATTACATTAAAATAACTTCCACCGACGAGGATGGGATTCGAACCCACGCATGCAGAGCACAATGGATTAGCAGGCCATCGCCTTAACCACTCGGCCACCTTGTCCTATTGGGTGTTTTGTTAAATAGGTTTCTGGTGGATTTTTGCTCCAAGGGGTAAACAATAATATAAAATTAGGTACATGTTGATGGTTTAATCAGAGATATCCCATAATTTACTATTTAGTTACAACTACATTAAAATCACCTCCACCGACGAGGATGTGATTCAAACCCACGCGTGCAGAGCACAATGGATTAGCAGTCCATCGCCTTAACCACTCGGCCACCTCATCCTATTGGGTGTTTTGTTAAATAGGTTTTTGGTGGATTTTTTCTCCAAGGGGTAAACGATAATAAAAAATTTGGTACATGTTGATGGTTTAATCAGAGATATACCATTATTTACTATTTAGTAATTTAGCTACAACTACATTAAAATCACTTCCACCGACGAGGATGGGATTCGAACCCACGCGTGCAGAGCACAATGGATTAGCAGTCCATCGCCTTAACCACTCGGCCACCTCGTCATAGTGGGTGCTTGTTAAATAGGTTTTTGGTGGATTTTTGCTCCAAGGGGTAAACGATCATTTAAAATGTGGTACATGTTGATGGTTTAATCAGAGATGTACCATTATTTACTATTTAGCTACAACTACATTAAAATCACTTTCCCTGTCGAGGATGGGATTCGAACCCACGCGTGCAGAGCACAATGGATTAGCTGTCCATCGCCTTCACCACTCGGCCACCTCGTCCTATTGGGTGTCTGTGAAATAGGTTTTGGGTGGATTTTTGCTCCAAGGGGTAAACGATAATATAAAATTTGGTACATGTTGATAGTTTAATCAGAGATATACCATTATTTACTATTTAGTAATTTAGCTACAACTACATAATAATCACTTCCACCGACGAGGATGGGATTCGAACCCACGCGTGCAGAGCACAATGGATTAGCAGTGCATCACCTTAACCAATCGGCCACCTCATCCTATTGGGTGTTTGTTAAATAGGTTTTTGGTGGATTTTTGCTCCAAGGGGTAAACGATAATATACAATTTGGTACATGTTGATGGTTTATTCAGAGATATACCATTATTTACTATTTAGCTACAACTACATTAAAATCACTTCCACCGACGAGGATGGGATTCGAACACACGCATGCAGAGCACAATGGATTAGCAGTCCATTGCCTTAACCACTCGGCCACCTCGTCCTATTCGGTGTTTATTAAATAGGTTTTTGTTGGATTTTTGCTCCAAGGGGTAAACTATAATTAAAAATTTGGTACATGTTGATGGTTTAATCAGAGATATACCATTATTTACTATTTAGCTACAACTACATTACAATCACTTTCCCCGACTAGGATGGGATTCGAACCCACACGTGCAGAGCACAATGGATTAGCAGTCCATCACCTTAACCACTCGGCCACCTCGTCTTATTGAGTGTATGTAAAATAGGTTTTTGGTGGATTTTTGCTCCAAGGGGTAAACGATAATTAAAAATTTGGTACATGTTGATGGTTTAATCAGAGATATACCATTATTTACTATTTAGCTACAACTACATTAAAATCACTTCCACCGACAAGGATGGGATTCGAACCTTCGCGTGCAGAGCACAATGGATTAGCAGTGCATCGCCTTAACCACTCGGCCACCTCGTCATAGTGGGTGCTTGTTAAATAGGTTTTTGGTGGATTTTTGCTCCAAGGGGTAAACGATCATTTAAAATGTGGTACATGTTGATGGTTTAATCAGAGATGTACCATTATTTACTATTTAGCTACAACTACATTAAAATCACTTTCCCTGTCGAGGATGGGATTCGAACCCACGCGTGCAGAGCACAATGGATTAGCTGTCGATCGCCTTCACCACTCGGCCACCTCGTCCTATTGGGTGTTTGTTAAATAGGTTTTGGGTGGATTTTTGCTCCAAGGGGTAAACGATAATATAAAATTTGGTACATGTTGATAGTTTAATCAGAGATATAACATTATTTACTATTTAGTAATTTAGCTACAATTACATTAAAATAACTTCCACCGACGAGGATGGGATTCGAACCCACGCGTGCAGAGCACAATGGATTAGCAGTGCATCGCCTTAACCACTCGGCTACCTCGTCTTATTGAGTGATTGTAAAATAGGTTTTTGGTGGATTTTTTCTCCAAGGGGTAAACAATAATTAAAAATTTGGTACATGTTGATGGTTTAATCAGAGATATACCATTATTTACTATTTAGCTACAACTACATTAAAATCACTTTCCCCGACGAGGATGGGATTCGAAACCACACGTGCAGAGCACAATGGATTAGCAGTCCATCGCCTTAACCACTCGGCCACCTCATCCTATTGGGTGTTTGTTAAATAGGTTTTTGGTGGATTTTTGCTCCAAGGGGTAAACGATAATATAAAGTTTGGTACATGTTGATGGTTTAATCAGAGATATACCATTATTCACTATTTAGTAATTTAGCTACAACTACATTAAAATCACTTCCACCGACGAGGATGGGATTCTAACCCACGCGTGCAGAGCACAATGGATTAGCAGTGCATCGCCTTAACCACTCGGCCACCTCGTCACATTGGGTGTTTGTGAAATTGGTTTTTGGTGAATTTTTGCTCCAAGGGGTAAATTATGATAAAAAATGTGGTACATGTTGATGGTTTAATCAGAGATATACCATTATTTACTATTTAGTAATTTAGCTACAACTACATTAAAATCACTTCCACCGACGAGGATGGGATTCGAACCCACGCGTGCAGAGCACAATGGATTAGCAGTCCATCGCCTTAACCACTCGGCCACCTCGTCATAGTGGGTGCTTTTTAAATAGGTTTTTGGTGGATTTTTGCTCCAAGGGGTAAACGATCATTTAAAATGTGGTACATGTTGATGGTTTAATCAGAGATGTACCATTATTTACTATTTAGCTACAACTACATTAAAATCACTTTCCCTGTCGAGGATGGGATTCGAACCCATGCGTGCAGAGCACAATGGATTAGCTGTCCATCGCCTTCACCACTCGGCCACCTCGTCCTATTGGGTGTTTGTTAAATAGGTTTTGGGTGGATTTTTGCTCCAAGGGGTAAACGATAATATAAAATTTGGTACATGTTGATAGTTTAATCAGAGATATACCATTATTTACTATTTAGTAATTTAGCTACAACTACATAATAATCACTTCCACCGACGAGGATGGGATTCGAACACACGCGTGCAGAGCACTATGGATTAGCAGTCAATCACCTTAACCACTCGGCCACCTCATCCTATTGGGTGTTTGTTAAATAGGTTTTTGGTGGATTTTTGCTCCAAGGGGTAAACGATAATATACAATTTGGTACATGTTGATGGTTTATTCAGAGATATACCATTATTTACCATTTAGCTACAACTACATTAAAATCACTTCCACCGACGAGGATGGGATACGAACCCATGCATGCAGAGCACAATGGATTAGCAGTCCATTGCCTTAACCACTCGGCCACCTCGTCCTATTCGGTGTTTATTAAATAGGTTTTTGTGTGGATTTTTGCTCCAAGGGGTAAACGATAATTAAAAATTTGGTACATGTTGATGGTTTAATCAGAGATACCATTATTTACTATTTAGTAATTTAGCTACAATTACATTAAAATAACTTCCACCGACGAGGATGGGATTCGAACCCACGCATGCAGAGCACAATGGATTAGCAGGCCATCGCCTTAACCACTCGGCCACCTTGTCCTATTGGGTGTTTTGTTAAATAGGTTTCTGGTGGATTTTTGCTCCAAGGGGTAAACAATAATATAAAATTAGGTACATGTTGATGGTTTAATCAGAGATATCCCATAATTTACTATTTAGTTACAACTACATTAAAATCACCTCCACCGACGAGGATGTGATTCGAACCCACGCGTGCAGAGCACAATGGATTAGCAGTCCATCGCCTTAACCACTCGGCCACCTCATCCTATTGGGTGTTTTGTTAAATAGGTTTTTGGTGGATTTTTTCTCCAAGGGGTAAACGATAATAAAAAATTTGGTACATGTTGATGGTTTAATCAGAGATATACCATTATTTACTATTTAGTAATTTAGCTACAACTACATTAAAATCACTTCCACCGACGAGGATGGGATTCGAACCCACGCGTGCAGAGCACAATGGATTAGCAGTCCATCGCCTTAACCACTCGGCCACCTCGTCATAGTGGGTGCTTGTTAAATAGGTTTTTGGTGGATTTTTGCTCCAAGGGGTAAACGATCATTTAAAATGTGGTACATGTTGATGGTTTAATCAGAGATGTACCATTATTTACTATTTAGCTACAACTACATTAAAATCACTTTCCCTGTCGAGGATGGGATTCGAACCCACGCGTGCAGAGCACAATGGATTAGCTGTCCATCGCCTTCACCACTCGGCCACCTCGTCCTATTGGGTGTCTGTGAAATAGGTTTTGGGTGGATTTTTGCTCCAAGGGGTAAACGATAATATAAAATTTGGTACATGTTGATAGTTTAATCAGAGATATACCATTATTTACTATTTAGTAATTTAGCTACAACTACATAATAATCACTTCCACCGACGAGGATGGGATTCGAACCCACGCGTGCAGAGCACAATGGATTAGCAGTGCATCACCTTAACCAATCGGCCACCTCATCCTATTGGGTGTTTGTTAAATAGGTTTTTGGTGGATTTTTGCTCCAAGGGGTAAACGATAATATACAATTTGGTACATGTTGATGGTTTATTCAGAGATATACCATTATTTACTATTTAGCTACAACTACATTAAAATCACTTCCACCGACGAGGATGGGATTCGAACACACGCATGCAGAGCACAATGGATTAGCAGTCCATTGCCTTAACCACTCGGCCACCTCGTCCTATTCGGTGTTTATTAAATAGGTTTTTGTTGGATTTTTGCTCCAAGGGGTAAACTATAATTAAAAATGTGGTACATGTTGATGGTTTAATCAGAGATATACCATTATTTACTATTTAGCTACAACTACATTACAATCACTTTCCCCGACTAGGATGGGATTCGAACCCACACGTGCAGAGCACAATGGATTAGCAGTCCATCACCTTAACCACTCGGCCACCTCGTCTTATTGAGTGTATGTAAAATAGGTTTTTGGTGGATTTTTGCTCCAAGGGGTAAACGATAATTAAAAATTTGGTACATGTTGATGGTTTAATCAGAGATATACCATTATTTACTATTTAGCTACAACTACATTAAAATCACTTCCACCGACAAGGATGGGATTCGAACCTTCGCGTGCAGAGCACAATGGATTAGCAGTGCATCGCCTTAACCACTCGGCCACCTCGTCATAGTGGGTGCTTGTTAAATAGGTTTTTGGTGGATTTTTGCTCCAAGGGGTAAACGATCATTTAAAATGTGGTACATGTTGATGGTTTAATCAGAGATGTACCATTATTTACTATTTAGCTACAACTACATTAAAATCACTTTCCCTGTCGAGGATGGGATTCGAACCCACGCGTGCAGAGCACAATGGATTAGCTGTCGATCGCCTTCACCACTCGGCCACCTCGTCCTATTGGGTGTTTGTTAAATAGGTTTTGGGTGGATTTTTGCTCCAAGGGGTAAACGATAATATAAAATTTGGTACATGTTGATAGTTTAATCAGAGATATAACATTATTTACTATTTAGTAATTTAGCTACAATTACATTAAAATAACTTCCACCGACGAGGATGGGATTCGAACCCACGCGTGCAGAGCACAATGGATTAGCAGTGCATCGCCTTAACCACTCGGCTACCTCGTCTTATTGAGTGATTGTAAAATAGGTTTTTGGTGGATTTTTTCTCCAAGGGGTAAACAATAATTAAAAATTTGGTACATGTTGATGGTTTAATCAGAGATATACCATTATTTACTATTTAGCTACAACTACATTAAAATCACTTTCCCCGACGAGGATGGGATTCGAAACCACACGTGCAGAGCACAATGGATTAGCAGTCCATCGCCTTAACCACTCGGCCACCTCATCCTATTGGGTGTTTGTTAAATAGGTTTTTGGTGGATTTTTGCTCCAAGGGGTAAACGATAATATAAAGTTTGGTACATGTTGATGGTTTAATCAGAGATATACCATTATTCACTATTTAGTAATTTAGCTACAACTACATTAAAATCACTTCCACCGACGAGGATGGGATTCTAACCCACGCGTGCAGAGCACAATGGATTAGCAGTGCATCGCCTTAACCACTCGGCCACCTCGTCACATTGGGTGTTTGTGAAATTGGTTTTTGGTGAATTTTTGCTCCAAGGGGTAAATTATGATAAAAAATGTGGTACATGTTGATGGTTTAATCAGAGATATACCATTATTTACTATTTAGTAATTTAGCTACAACTACATTAAAATCACTTCCACCGACGAGGATGGGATTCGAACCCACGCGTGCAGAGCACAATGGATTAGCAGTCCATCGCCTTAACCACTCGGCCACCTCGTCATAGTGGGTGCTTTTTAAATAGGTTTTTGGTGGATTTTTGCTCCAAGGGGTAAACGATCATTTAAAATGTGGTACATGTTGATGGTTTAATCAGAGATGTACCATTATTTACTATTTAGCTACAACTACATTAAAATCACTTTCCCTGTCGAGGATGGGATTCGAACCCATGCGTGCAGAGCACAATGGATTAGCTGTCCATCGCCTTCACCACTCGGCCACCTCGTCCTATTGGGTGTTTGTTAAATAGGTTTTGGGTGGATTTTTGCTCCAAGGGGTAAACGATAATATAAAATTTGGTACATGTTGATAGTTTAATCAGAGATATACCATTATTTACTATTTAGTAATTTAGCTACAACTACATAATAATCACTTCCACCGACGAGGATGGGATTCGAACACACGCGTGCAGAGCACAATGGATTAGCAGTCCATCACCTTAACCACTCGGCCACCTCATCCTATTGGGTGTTTGTTAAATAGGTTTTTGGTGGATTTTTGCTCCAAGGGGTAAACGATAATATACAATTTGGTACATGTTGATGGTTTATTCAGAGATATACCATTATTTACCATTTAGCTACAACTACATTAAAATCACTTCCACCGACGAGGATGGGATACGAACCCATGCATGCAGAGCACAATGGATTAGCAGTCCATTGCCTTAACCACTCGGCCACCTCGTCCTATTCGGTGTTTATTAAATAGGTTTTTGTGTGGATTTTTGCTCCAAGGGGTAAACGATAATTAAAAATTTGGTACATGTTGATGGTTTAATCAGAGATACCATTATTTACTATTTAGTAATTTAGCTACAATTACATTAAAATAACTTCCACCGACGAGGATGGGATTCGAACCCACGCATGCAGAGCACAATGGATTAGCAGGCCATCGCCTTAACCACTCGGCCACCTTGTCCTATTGGGTGTTTTGTTAAATAGGTTTCTGGTGGATTTTTGCTCCAAGGGGTAAACAATAATATAAAATTAGGTACATGTTGATGGTTTAATCAGAGATATCCCATAATTTACTATTTAGTTACAACTACATTAAAATCACCTCCACCGACGAGGATGTGATTCGAACCCACGCGTGCAGAGCACAATGGATTAGCAGTCCATCGCCTTAACCACTCGGCCACCTCATCCTATTGGGTGTTTTGTTAAATAGGTTTTTGGTGGATTTTTTCTCCAAGGGGTAAACGATAATAAAAAATTTGGTACATGTTGATGGTTTAATCAGAGATATACCATTATTTACTATTTAGTAATTTAGCTACAACTACATTAAAATCACTTCCACCGACGAGGATGGGATTCGAACCCACGCGTGCAGAGCACAATGGATTAGCAGTCCATCGCCTTAACCACTCGGCCACCTCGTCATAGTGGGTGCTTGTTAAATAGGTTTTTGGTGGATTTTTGCTCCAAGGGGTAAACGATCATTTAAAATGTGGTACATGTTGATGGTTTAATCAGAGATGTACCATTATTTACTATTTAGCTACAACTACATTAAAATCACTTTCCCTGTCGAGGATGGGATTCGAACCCACGCGTGCAGAGCACAATGGATTAGCTGTCCATCGCCTTCACCACTCAGCCACCTCGTCCTATTGGGTGTCTGTGAAATAGGTTTTGGGTGGATTTTTGCTCCAAGGGGTAAACGATAATATAAAATTTGGTACATGTTGATAGTTTAATCAGAGATATACCATTATTTACTATTTAGTAATTTAGCTACAACTACATAATAATCACTTCCACCGACGAGGATGGGATTCGAACCCACGCGTGCAGAGCACAATGGATTAGCAGTGCATCACCTTAACCAATCGGCCACCTCATCCTATTGGGTGTTTGTTAAATAGGTTTTTGGTGGATTTTTGCTCCAAGGGGTAAACGATAATATACAATTTGGTACATGTTGATGGTTTATTCAGAGATATACCATTATTTACTATTTAGCTACAACTACATTAAAATCACTTCCACCGACGAGGATGGGATTCGAACACACGCATGCAGAGCACAATGGATTAGCAGTCCATTGCCTTAACCACTCGGCCACCTCGTCCTATTCGGTGTTTATTAAATAGGTTTTTGTTGGATTTTTGCTCCAAGGGGTAAACTATAATTAAAAATTTGGTACATGTTGATGGTTTAATCAGAGATATACCATTATTTACTATTTAGCTACAACTACATTACAATCACTTTCCCCGACTAGGATGGGATTCGAACCCACACGTGCAGAGCACAATGGATTAGCAGTCCATCACCTTAACCACTCGGCCACCTCGTCTTATTGAGTGTATGTAAAATAGGTTTTTGGTGGATTTTTGCTCCAAGGGGTAAACGATAATTAAAAATTTGGTACATGTTGATGGTTTAATCAGAGATATACCATTATTTACTATTTAGCTACAACTACATTAAAATCACTTCCACCGACAAGGATGGGATTCGAACCTTCGCGTGCAGAGCACAATGGATTAGCAGTGCATCGCCTTAACCACTCGGCCACCTCGTCATAGTGGGTGCTTGTTAAATAGGTTTTTGGTGGATTTTTGCTCCAAGGGGTAAACGATCATTTAAAATGTGGTACATGTTGATGGTTTAATCAGAGATGTACCATTATTTACTATTTAGCTACAACTACATTAAAATCACTTTCCCTGTCGAGGATGGGATTCGAACCCACGCGTGCAGAGCACAATGGATTAGCTGTCGATCGCCTTCACCACTCGGCCACATCGTCCTATTGGGTGTTTTGTTAAATAGGTTTCTGGTGTATTTTTGCTCCAAGGGGTAAACGATAATATAAAATTAGGTACATGTTGATGGTTTAATCAGAGATATACCATAATTTACTATTTAGCTACAACTACATTAAAATCACTTCCACCGACGAGGATGGGATTCGAAACCACGCGTGCAGAGCACAATGGATTAGCAGTCCATCACCTTAACCACTCGGCCACCTCGTCTTATTGAGTGTTTGTAAAATAGGTTTTTGGTGGATTTTTGCTCCAAGGGGTAAACGATAATTAAAAATTTGGTACATGTTGATGGTTTAATCAGAGATATACCATTATTTACTATTTAGCTACAACTACATTAAAATCACTTCCACCGACGAGGATGGGATTCGAACCCACGCGTGCAGAGCACAATGGATTAGCAGTCCATCGCCTTAACCACTCGGCCACCTCGTCCTATTGGGTGTTTGTTAAATAGGTTTTTGGTGGATTTTTGCTCCAAGGGGTAAATTATGATTTAAAATTTGGTACATGTTGATGGTTTAATCAGAGATATACCCTTATTTACTATTTAGCTACAACTACATTAAAATGACTTTCCCTGTCGAGGATGGGATTCAAACCCACGCGTGCAGAGCACAATGGATTAGCAGTCCATCGCCTTAACCACTCGGCCACCTCGTCCTATTGGGTGTTTGTGAAATTGGTTTTTGGTGGATTTTGCTCCAAGGGGTAAACGATAATATAAAATTTGGTACATGTTGATAGTTTAATAAGAGATATACCATTATTTACTATTTAGTAATTTAGCTACAACTACATAAAAATCACTTCCACCGACGAGGATGGGATTCGAACCCACGCGTGCAGAGCACAATGGATTAGCAGTCCATCGCCTTAACCACTCGGCCACCTCGTCTTATTGAGTGTTTGTAAAATAGGTTTTTGGTGGATTTTTGCTCCAAGGGGTAAACGATCATTTAAAATGTGGTAGATGTTGATGGTTTAATCAGAGATGTACCATTATTTACTATTTAGCTACAACTACATTAAAATCACTTTCCCTGTCGAGGATGGGATTCGAACCCACGCGTGCAGAGCACAAAGGATTAGCTGTCCATCGCCTTCACCACTTGGCCACGTCGTCCTATTGGGTGTTTGTTAAATAGGTTTTTGGTGGATTTTTGCTCCAAGGGGTAAACGATAATATACAATTTGATGGTTTATTCAGAGATATACCATTATTTACTATTTAGCTACAACTACATTAAAATCACTTCCACCGACGAGGATGGGATTCGAACCCACGCATGCAGAGTACAATGGATTAGCAGTCCATTGCCTTAACCATTCGGCCACCTCGTCCTATTCGGTGTTTATTAAATAGGTTTTTGGTGGATTTTTGCTCCAAGGGGTAAACGATAATTAAAAATTTGGTACATGTTGATGGTTTAATCAGAGATATACCATTATTTACTATTTAGTAATTTAGCTACAATTACATTAAAATTACTTCCACCGACGAGGATGGTATTCGAACCCACGAGTGCAGAGCACAATGGATTTTTTTTATTTTTTTTTATTTTTTATTATCAAAAAATTCAATTTTTTACAATATTTACAGTACAATATTACAAAGAACAATACAGAAGACACTAGCCTAACATAGGCAGGTGAACAATTCACCCCCTATCAAATCAAAGAACCCAAAGAAATAAAAATACAACAAAAACTAGTATACAAAAAAACCCAGACATGACTAAGACATAACAAATTCCACCCACAAAATAGGCAGATTAAAAGCAACCCCCTATCAAATAAAAAAAAACTAAGAAAATATTCAAAATAATTCTTTCAAAAATTATAAGTGATTCCTCCACCATCCACCTTTGCAATCAACCCACACACCTCAACAAAATGTTCATCAAAATCTTCCATCCCATAATTAAACAACATATCCATGTGTTTACTAAACAGTGATATAAAAATACCCCACACCTTCACCCTCTTCCTGTCAAAAAAACCATAATTCCTCCTACAAAAAATAGCATACCTCACAAAACTCAAAACAATATTCAACAAGCACACATTAACACCATCACATTTACCAGACACTCCAAATAACACAAGTTCCTCCCACACATACTTTTTCAAGAAATCACCCCCCCAGTTTTTACTTAACATTTCCTTAACTTTACAAAAAATATATTTTAATTCCTCACATTCTATAAACAAATGCATAAGCATTTCTGGGAAACATCCACATATATCGCATTCCCTTTTTACTTCACAATTAATTTGATGTAACACCACCTTTGTAAATATTCTATTGTGTCTTAATTTAAAATCATTATTTTCACACTCCTTACTATTATATTTTACATTTAAATTTTCCCATATCTTTTTTTCATTCAATTCTGGAAAAACTGTTTTCCAAAATTTTTCAGCAGCCGGCCTTCTATAACATTTTCCTACCATTATTCTATACAATATTTTCACTGGTATAGTAGATAAATGTACTTTCTTCTTACTGCTACCAATGAACAAATTAGGAAATACAAACAGATTTTCTCTTTCCACTTCACTATTTATTAAATCCACCCATGCGCTTGGTATACTATTTTTTATCTTGTCATACATAGTATTCACTGTTCCCCTTCCCACCTCTTCATCCCATTCCTTGATAATATCAAAAATAGCTTCTTCAGGTAAAAACCCTGGAATTACCTCATATGTATAATCTTTTATTTGTCATAGACCTGCACTCCTAAATACTTTATTATACAAAACTTGTTCTTTGTTCTTGATTTTCTCATTCAGAAATATAGGTTGATTCATAATCAGGTCAATATGACCACATTCATAATATACATTAGGCAACAACTCTGCCCATGCATTTAGCACCTCTTTATAAAAATCTGGTACCTTTTCAAACATTTTCCTTTTAAGCCCCATCAATAAACCATTATCTCCACATCCACCACTCTCCTCTAAGTAGACCTTAAAGAAGTGTTTCCAGCCATAATCTTCACTGTCATACAAATATTTCTTTACTGTTTTTATCCTAATAGCTTTTCTTTTTACATCTAAATCTACAAGTTTTAAACCTCCATCCACATAGTCAGCTATCAATGTTTTCTGAGATATTCTAACTCCTTTACCATCCCATATAAAATTAGACACCACCTTATTTAATTCATTTAGCACCCACTCAGGCATGTCCAGGACTCCCAAAACATACACAAATTTAGATAATACCAAAGCATTTGCAACAATTACTTTACCTTTTAACTTTAATTTTCTATTTTTCCAGAAATTCAACGTTAGCTTGACTTTATTAAGGATCCCAGTCCAAGTTATATCTTTTGCCTCTTTCTCCTTTACACCAATGTTTACTCCCAGCACTTTAATAAAATCCCTTGCTATCTTGAATGGAATCTCACACTTATTTGCATTGATATCCCCAACAAACATTATTTCAGTCTTCTCTATATTAACTTTAGTACCCGATGCCTTACCATATATATCTATGATTCTCATAATGCTTCCAATGCTTCCTATATCCTTCACAGTGCAAGTAGTGTCATCAGCGTACTGATGTACAACACTGATACCACCACCTGGGATTCCGACACCCCTTACCTCTTTATGACTATTTATTAATGTAGCTAACGGTTCTGTAGAAACACTGTACAACAGAGCTGACAAAGGACAGCCCTGCCTTACTGACCTCTCTACAGGGAAAGTATCTGTTAACACTCCGTTACATTTGACACAACTCTTAGCCCCGCTATACAACAGGTTGATCCAAGATACAAACTTTGGCCCAAAACCAAACCTCTCCATAGTCTGTAATAGGAAGCTATGCTCCACCCTATCAAAAGCTTTGTTAAAATCCAAACTTAATACTATACCGCCTTCATTTTTCATTTGATTAACAACATCTCTAATTGTACAAATTACATCTGCAACATCTCTTCCAGGTATACCGTAGGCTTGTGTTGATGCAATAATACTCCCAATCACCTTTTTCATCCTATTCGCTAACACTTTAGTCAATATCTTATAATCCGAATTTAGAAGACTAATAGGCCTATAATTTTCTAACTTTAATCTACTGCCCCTATTCTTGAATAAAATCGTTAACATACCAGTTGACATAGACTCAGGGATTTCCTTATTCTCTTCCATATAATGAAACACCTTCCCTAAAATGGGTGCCAAAATATCTACAAAGACTTTATAGAACTCATTTGTTAAACCATCCAAACCCGGACTTTTATTGCCTTGAGTGTTAACAATTGCTTCCTTGATTTCCATAATCGAAATCTCTTCATCACACATCATTCTATCTACCTGAGATACTTTGGCA
This sequence comes from Coregonus lavaretus, assembly GCF_964263955.1. Taxonomy (NCBI): domain Eukaryota; kingdom Metazoa; phylum Chordata; class Actinopteri; order Salmoniformes; family Salmonidae; genus Coregonus; species Coregonus lavaretus. Next base: position 25,754,995 of record NC_140025.1, on the reverse strand, counting down.
CTAATTGTATCCAACACTTTTTCAACACACACTTTATCTACATCATTCTTTTTGTAAACATTTCTGTAAAAGGATTCAACTGTATCTAAGATCTCAACAAAATCGTTTACCTTTACACCTTTTTCATCTTCCAACTCTACAATGTAACTCTTAGTTTGTTTTCTTTTTTCAAGCCCCAAAAAAAAGGATGTACATTTCTCTCCCTCCAAAGCGTACTGTGCCCTACTCCTAACAATAGCACCCAAACATTTCTTTTTTTCATAACGACCCAGCTCTGCATGGATTTTCAAATAGTTCACAACATCATAGTCTGGATCAGTATCAGCCTTTTCAAGTTCATGCAACATCCTATTTCTAAGCATTGTTTCTTTCTGCTTATCTAACCGGTTGTGATTTCTAGCATACCTAATACTCCTGTTTTTTACTTTTCCTTTCACTTCCTCCCACCATAAACACACATTCTCTTTTAACAGTACATTAGACATTTCATCATTAATACATTCAACAATTTCATTTCTATATCCTTCCTCCTTTAACAGACTAGCATTTAAACACCAGACACCTCCCCCTCTCCTCTCCACACCAAAACCCATTTGAAATGACATTACTGCTTGATCACTATATGCTGTAAAGTTATATGACATCTTCTTAACATGCTGCACCAATTCTTGTTTTGCTAGACATAAATCAATTCTGCTTTGTTTTAATTCCTTTAGCACCACCTGCCTTCTAGAAAACACTCTTCTGTTTGGATTTTCAGCCCTCCATATATCTACTAGATTCTCCTCATTCATAAGTTTCCATAATGCATTTCTAGAAGAGTCATATCTGAATCTAGCACAACTAGAGGCATCCATTCTACTACACCTCACATTAAAGTCTCCTATCAATATACAGTTTTCTGAGCACAGTGTTTTTAAGTTGTGAAACATTTCTCTCCTTTCAGATTCAATGTTTGAAGCATAAACATTGATTAAACGAAAAACTACATTTTGCACTTCAAATTCAATTGCAATAAGTCTGCCATCATTGTCAGCATATATTTGTTTTACATTTTGAACCACATCGTTTTTTATCAAAATAGCCACACCACATGTTTTATCACTTCCATGACTACAAAAAATTAAATCAGACCATTTACTCTTAATCTCCTGTATTTTGGAATCTGTCCAATTGGTCTCTTGAAAACACAACATGTCTGCCTTAACAGACACTAAAACCTGCTCAAATTTGCTCATGTTTCTCAAACTGTTACCATTTAGGGATGCGACTGTAATCATTATTAATGTGTGCAGAGGTATAATCAGAGCAAAACAAGTCCTTTCAAACCCTACTTTTTCTTTTTTCCAAATCCCATCATCTCCCTAGTTTTCGACAATGACCTCTTATTTTTTGCAAACAACTGATGATCCTCACTATCTATTTCATCCTCCGTCTCCTGATTTGGAGCGGCAGGGAAGCCTTTTGAAAAGTGCGCTTTAACAGTGCCAGTGACTTCAGTGGACCCAGCTCGCTCTTTGGTGTAATTTTTACACACGCTTGAAACTGGCTCAGGCACCTGAGGAGCACCTTGCACCACCTCTACCTGTGTATGTATTTCACCCATCATGTGCTGCTGTTCCACCTTGTCAGCAGCAGAGACCAAAACTGCGTCTCTTGTTTTGCCAGAAGACATTACAGTCTCTTCAGGCATATCTGCCACTGTCTCTGAAGTCACACTCCCCATGTCACTCTCTTTTTCTCCCTCCATAAACACACTCCCCTCCTCTTCCTCAGAAGTGAGGTCCATTGTTTGCAAAAGTAAGTGATCTTTTCCCTTCTTACAGCTACATCTAACTTTCGGTCTGTCACACATTTCACACACATTACCTATGTTCAAACATTCTCTGGCATAATGCCCTTGTTCACTACATTTATGGCAAGTGAATTCTGGACATTCCTTAAGTATGTGCCCCGGCTGAATACATAGTCTACATACCTTCACTTGATTGTCATGGATTACACGAAAATATTCAAATCCCTCGACAGTGTTAAATTTGGTGGAATATGGCAAGGATTGCACATTGTCTGTGAACTTCACCTTGCAAAATCTCGTCCCGTCTACAATGTCTGTTCCTGGCCACATCCTCCTCTTGATTGGCGTGGTCGCCTTCACTTTCCAGCCTCTTAGTTTCTCATATATCTCCCCATCTGTAATGTATGCAGGCAAGTTCAAAAAGGACACCACAAGCTCATCGTTCCCTAGCTCTTTAGCCATGATTTGACAGTTCTTTATCTTTAGCCCGTCCATTAGTCTTTCTTTTCCCTTTACATGAGACATTGTTATTTCATACTTATTTCCGTCTCTCATTCTACATCCAAGTATTGTTCCACAAACTTCCCTTATTCCTCTCAGCAATTCCATCGTTGTTATTTTCCCTTCTCCAATTATTTCTACGTTCACCGTCAGTTCCTTCTCATACTTTCTTTTCTTCAGTTCTTCATTTGAAATTCTGATTTCACTGTTGTCCTTTCTCGTCGTCGTTTGTATTCTTGATGTTGACGCCATGTTGTCCATCCGGTTATTTTAATCAATATCCCCCAAACAGCTCACGCCGATGGGGGATAATAACAAAAAAGTTTCAAAGAAAATCAACTACAATCACACACAAACTTTCAAACTTATAAATCAAATAAACCTCCAAAAAACGATATCCTCTCTCAAGCACTCAGACACCTGCCGCTCATCCACTTCCTGAAATTACAAAAAGGGGCGTATTCAGGCTGGTATGGCCGTGGATTAGCTGTCCATCGCCTTCACCACTCGGCCACCTCGTCCTATTTGGTGTTTGATAAATAGGTTTTTGGTGGATTTTTGCTCCAAGGGGTAAACGAAAATATAAAATTTGGTACATGTTGATAGTTTAATCAGAGATATACCATTATTTACTATTTAGTAATTTAGCTACAACTACATAAAAATCACTTCCGCCGACGGGATTCAAACCCACGTGTGCAGAGCACAATGGATTAGCAGTCCATCACCTTAACCACTCGGCCACCTCGTCCTATAGGGTGTTTTTTAAATAGGTTTTTGGTGGATTTTTGCTCCAAGGGGTAAACGATAATATACAATTTGGTACATGTTGATGGTTTATTCAGAGATATACCATTATTTACTATTTAGCTACAACTACATTAAAATCACTTCCCGCATGCAGAGCACAATGGATTAGCAGTCCATTGCCTTAACCACTCGGCCACCTCGTCCTATTCGGTGTTTATTAAATAGGTTTTTTGTGGATTTTTGCTCCAAGGGGTAAACGATAATTAAAAATTTGGTACATGTTGATGGTTTAATCAGAGATATACCATTATTTACTATTTAGTAATTTAGCTACAATTACATTAAAATAACTTCCACAGACGAGGATGGGATTCGAACCCACGCGTGCAGAGCACAATGGATTAGCAGTCCATCGCCTTAACCACTCGGCCACCTCGTCCTATTGGGTGTTTGTTAAATAGGTTTTTGGTGGATTTTTGCTCCAAGGGGTAAACGATAATATAAAATTTGGTACATGTTGATAGTTTAATCAGAGATATACCATTATTTACTATTTAGTAATTTAGCTACAACTACATAAAAATCACTTCCACCGACGAGGATGGGATTCGAACCCATGCGTGCAGAGCACAATGGATTAGCAGTCCATCGCCTTAACCACTCTGCCACCTCGTCACACTGGGTGTTTGTGAAATTGGTTTTTGGTGATTTTTTGCTCCAAGGGGTAAATTATGATAAAAAATGTGGTACATGTTGATGGTTTAATCAGAGATATACCATTACTTACTATTTAGCTACAACTACATTAAAATCACTTCCTCCGACGAGGATGGGATTCAAACCCAAGCGTGCAGAGCACAATGGATTAGCAGTCCATCGCCTTAACCACTCAGCCACCTCGTCCTATTGGGTGTTTTGTTAAATAGGTTTCTGGTGGATTTTTGCTCCAAGGGGTAAACGATAATATAAAATTAGGTACATGTTGATGGTTTAATCAGAGATATACCATAATTTACTATTTAGCTACAACTACATTAAAATCACTTCCACCGATGAGGATGGGATTCTAAACCACGCGTGCAGAGCACAATGGATTAGCAGTCCATCACCTTAACCACTCGGCCACCTCGTCTTATTGACTGTTTGTAAAATAGGTTTTTGGTGGATTTTTGCTCCAAGGGGTAAACGATCATTAAAAATGTGGTATATGTTGATGGTTTAATCAGAGATATACCATTATTTACTATTTAGCTACAACTTCATTAAAATCACTTTCCCTGACGAGGATGGGATTCGAACACACGCGTGCAGAGCACAATGGATTAGCAGTCCATCGCCTTGACCACTCGGACACCTCGTCATATTGGTTGCTTGTTAAATAGGTTTTTTGTGGATTTTTGCTCCAAGGGGTAAACGATAATATAAAATTTGGTACATGTTGATGGTTTAATCAGAGATATACCATTATTTACTATTTAGTAATTTAGCTACAACTATATTAAAATCACTTCCACCGACGAGGATGTGATTCGAACCCACGCGTGCAGAGCACAATGGATTAGCAGTCCATCGCCTTAACCACTCGGCCACCTCTTCCTATTGAGTGTTTGAAAAATAGGTTTTTGGTGGATTTTTGCTCCAAGGGGTAAACGATAATAAAAACTTTGGTACATGTTGATGGTTTAATCAGAGATATACCATTATTTACTATTTAGTAATTTAGCTACAACTACATTAAAATCACTTCCACCAACGAGGATGGGATTCGAACCCACGCGTGCAGAGCACAATGGATTAGCAGTCCATCGCCTTAACCACTCGGCCACCTCGTCATAGTGGGTGCTATTTAAATAGGTTTTTGGTGGATTTTTGCTCCAAGGGGTAAACGATCATTTAAAATGTGGTACATGTTGATGGTTTAATCAGAGATGTACCATTATTTACTATTTAGCTACAACTACATTAAAATAACTTTCCCTGTCGAGGATGGGATTCGAACCCATGCGTGCAGAGCACAATGGATTAGCTGTCCATCGCCTTCACCACTCGGCCACCTCGTCCTATTGGGTGTTTGTTAAATAGGTTTTGGGTGGATTTTTGCTCCAAGGGGTAAACGATAATATAAAATTTGGTACATGTTGATAGTTTAATCAGAGATATACCATTATTTACTATTTAGTAATTTAGCTACAACTACATAATAATCACTTCCACCTACGAGGATGGGATTCGAACACACGCGTGCAGAGCACAATGGATTAGCAGTCCATCACCTTAACCACTCGGCCACCTCATCCTATTGGGTGGTTGTTAAATAGGTTTTTGGTGGATTTTTGCTCCAAGGGGTAAACGATAATATACAATTTGGTACATGTTGATGGTTTATTCAGAGATATACCATTATTTACTATTTAGCTACAACTACATTAAAATCACTTCCACCGACGAGGATGGGATACGAACCCATGCATGCAGAGCACAATGGATTAGCAGTCCATTGCCTTAACCACTCGGCCACCTCGTCCTATTCGGTGTTTATTAAATAGGTTTTTGGTGGATTTTTGCTCCAAGGGGTAAACGATAATTAAAAATTTGGTACATGTTGATGGTTTAATCAGAGATACCATTATTTACTATTTAGTAATTTAGCTACAATTACATTAAAATAACTTCCACCGACGAGGATGGGATTCGAACCCACGCGTGCAGAGCACAATGGATTAGCAGGCCATCGCCTTAACCACTCGGCCACCTTGTCCTATTGGGTGTTTTGTTAAATAGGTTTCTGGTGGATTTTTGCTCCAAGGGGTAAACAATAATATAAAATTAGGTACATGTTGATGGTTTAATCAGAGATATACCATAATTTACTATTTAGTTACAACTACATTAAAATCACTTCCACCGACGAGGATGGGATTCGAACCCACGCGTGCAGAGCACAATGGATTAGCAGTCCATCGCCTTAACCACTCGGCCACCTCATCCTATTGGGTGTTTTGTTAAATAGGTTTCTGGTGGATTTTTGCTCCAAGGGGTAAAATATAATATAAAATTAGGTACATGTTGATGGTTTAATCAGAGATATACCATAATTTACTATTTAGCTACAACTACATTAAAATCACTTCCACCGACGAGGATGGGATTCGAAACCACGCGTGCAGAGCACAATGGATTAGCAGTCCATCACCTTAACCACTCGGCCACCTCGTCTTATTGAGTGATTGTAAAATAGGTTTTTTGTGGATTTTTTCTCCAAGGGGTAAACGATAATATAAAATTTGGTACATGTTGATGGTTTAATCAGAGATATACCATTATTTACTATTTAGCTACAACTACATTAAAATCACTTCCACCGACGAGGATGGGATTCGAACCCAAGCGTGCAGAGCACAATGGATTAGCAGTCCATCACCTTAACCACTCGGCCACCTCGTCCTATTGGGTGTTCGTTAAATAGGTTTTTGGTGGATTTTTGCTCCAAGGGGTAAACGATAATATAAAGTTTGGTACATGTTGATGGTTTAATCAGAGATATACCATTATTCACTATTTAGTAATTTAGCTACAACTACATTAAAATCACTTCCACCGACGAGGATGGGATTCTAACCCACGCGTGCAGAGCACAATGGATTAGCAGTGCAACGCCTTAACCACTCGGCCACCTCGTCACATTGGGTGTTTGTGAAATTGGTTTTTGGTGAATTTTTGCTCCAAGGGGTAAATTATGATAAAAAATGTGGTACATGTTGATGGTTTAATCAGAGATATACCATTATTTACTATTTAGTAATTTAGCTACAACTACATTAAAATCACTTCCACCGACGAGGATGGGATTCGAACCCACGCGTGCAGAGCACAATGGATTAGCAGTCCATCGCCTTAACCACTCGGCCACCTCGTCATAGTGGGTGCTTGTTAAATAGGTTTTTGGTGGATTTTTGCTCCAAGGGGTAAACGATCATTTAAAATGTGGTACATGTTGATGGTTTAATCAGAGATGTACCATTATTTACTATTTAGCTACAACTACATTAAAATCACTTTCCCTGTCGAGGATGGGATTCGAACCCATGCGTGCAGAGCACAATGGATTAGCTGTCCATCGCCTTCACCACTCGGCCACCTCGTCCTATTGGGTATTTGTTAAATAGGTTTTGGGTGTATTTTTGCTCCAAGGGGTAAACGATAATATAAAATTTGGTACATGTTGATAGTTTAATCAGAGATTTACCATTATTTACTATTTAGTAATTTAGCTACAACTACATAATAATCACTTCCACCGACGAGGATGGGATTTGAACCCACGCGTGCATAGCACAATGGATTAGCAGTCCATCACCTTAACCACTCGGCCACCTCATCCTATTGGGTGTTTGTTAAATAGGTTTTTTGCTCCAACGGGTAAACGATAATATACAATTTGGTACATGTTGATGGTTTATTCAGAGATATACCATTATTTACTATTTAGCTACAACTACATTAAAATCACTTCCACCGACGCGGATGGGATACGAACCCATGCATGCAGAGCACAATGGATTAGCAGTCCATTGCCTTAACCACTCGGCCACCTCGTCCTATTCGGTGTTTATTAAATAGGTTTTTGGTGGATTTTTGCTCCAAGGGGTAAACGATAATTAAAAATGTGGTACATGTTGATGGTTTAATCAGAGATACCATTATTTACTATTTAGTAATTTAGCTACAATTACATTAAAATAACTTCCACCGACGAGGATGGGATTCGAACCCACGCATGCAGAGCACAATGGATTAGCAGGCCATCGCCTTAACCACTCAGCCACCTTGTCCTATTGGGTGTTTTGTTAAATAGGTTTCTGGTGGATTTTTGCTCCAAGGGGTAAACGATAATATAAAATTAGGTACATGTTGATGGTTTAATCAGAGATATACCATAATTTACTATTTAGTTACAACTACATTAAAATCACTTCCACCGACGAGGATGGGATTCGAAACCACGCGTGCAGAGCACAATGGATTTGCAGTGCATCGCCTTAACCACTCGGACACCTCGTCATATTGGGTGTTTGTTAAATAGGTTTTTTGTGGATTTTTACTCCAAGGGGTAAACGATAATATAAAATTTGGTACATGTTGATGGTTTAATCAGAGATATACCATTATTTACTATTTAGCTACAACTACATTAAAATCACTTCCACCGACGAGGATGGGATTCAAACCCACGCGTGCAGAGCACAATGGATTAGCAGTCCATCGCCTTAACCACTCGGCCACCTCGTCCTATTGGGTGTTTGTTAAATAGGTTTTTGGTGGATTTTTGCTCCAAGGGGTAAACGATAATATAAAATTTGGTACATGTTGATAGTTTAATCAGATATATACCATTATTTACTATTTAGTAATTTCGCTACAACTACATAAAAATCACTTCCACCGACGAGGATGGGATTCGAACCCACGCGTGCAGAGCACAATGGATTAGCAGTCCATCGCCTTAACCACTCGGCCACCTCGTCACATTGGGTGTTTGTGAAATTGGTTTTTGGTGCATTTTTGCTCCAAGGGGTAAATTATGATAAAGAATGTGGTACATGTTGATGGTTTAATCAGAGATATACCATTATTTACTATTTAGTAATTTAGCTACAACTACATTAAAATCACTTCCACCGACGAGGATGGGATTCGAACCCACGCGTGCAGAGCACAATGGATTAGCAGTCCATCGCCTTAACTACTCGGCCACCTCGTCATAGTGGGTGCTTGTTAAATAGGTTTTTGGTGGATTTTTGCTCCAAGGGGTAAACGATCATTTAAAATGTGGTACATGTTGATGGTTTAATCAGAGATGTACCATTATTTACTATTTAGCTACAACTAGCTAAATAACCACTCGGACACCTCGTCATATTGGGTGTTTGTTAAATAGGTTTTTTGTGGATTTTTACTCCAAGGGGTAAACGATAATATAAAATTTGGTACATGTTGATGGTTTAATCAGAGATATACCATTATTTACTATTTAGCTACAACTACATTAAAATCACTTCCACCGACGAGGATGGGATTCGAACCCATGCGTGCAGAGCACAATGGATTAGCAGTCCATCGCCTTAACCACTCGGCCACCTCGTCCTATTGGGTGTTTTGTTAAATAGGTTTCTGGTGGATTTTTGCTCCAAGGGGTAAACGATAATATAAAATTAGGTACATGTTGATTGTTTAATCAGAGATATACCATAATTTACTATTTAGCTACAACTACATTAAAATCACTTCCACCGACGAGGATGGGATTCGAAACCACGCGTGCAGAGCACAATGGATTAGCAGTCCATCACCTTAACCACTCGGCCACCTCGTCTTATTGAGTGATTGTAAAATAGGTTTTTGGTGGATTTTTTCTCCAAGGGGTAAACGATAATTAAAAATTTGGTACATGTTGATGGTTTAATCAGAGATATACCATTATTTACTATTTAGTAATTTAGCTACAATTACATTAAAATTACTTCCACCGACGAGGATGGGATTCGAACCCACGCGTGCAGAGCACAATGGATTAGCAGTCCATCGCCTTAACCACTCGGCCACCTCGTCCTATTGGGTGTTTTGATAAATAGGTTTCTGGTGGATTTTTGCTCCAAGGGGTAAACGATAATATAAAATTAGGTACATGTTGATGGTTTAATCAGAGATATACCATAATTTACTATTTAGCTACAACTACATTAAAATCACTTCCACCGACGAGGATGGGATTCTAACCCACGCGTGCAGAGCACAATGGATTAGCAGTCCATCACCTTAACCACTCGGCCACCTCATCCTATTGGGTGTTTGATAAATAGGTTTTTGGTGGATTTTTGCTCCAAGGGGTAAACGATAATTAAAAATTTGGTACCTGTTGATGGTTTATTCAGAGATATACCATTATTTACTATTTAGCTACAACTACATTAAAATCACTTCCACCGACGAGGATGGGATTCGAACCCATGCGTGCAGAGCACAATGGATTAGCAGTCCATCGCCTTAACCACTCGGCCACCTCGTCCTATTGGGTGTTTTGTTAAATAGGTTTCTGGTGGATTTTTGCTCCAAGGGGTAAACGATAATATAAAATTAGGTACATGTTGATGGTTTAATCAGAGATATACCATAATTTACTATTTAGCTACAACTACATTAAAATCACTTCCACCGACGAGGATGGGATTCGAAACCACGCGTGCAGAGCACAATGGATTAGCAGTCCATCACCTTAACCACTCGGCCACCTCGTCTTATTGAGTGATTGTAAAATAGGTTTTTGGTGGATTTTTTCTCCAAGGGGTAAACGATAATTAAAAATTTGGTACATGTTGATGGTTTAATCAGAGATATACCATTATTTACTATTTAGTAATTTAGCTACAATTACATTAAAATAACTTCCACCGACGAGGATGGGATTCGAACCCACGCGTGCAGAGCACAATGGATTAGCAGTCCATCGCCTTAACCACTCGGCCACCTCGTCCTATTGGGTGTTTTGATAAATAGGTTTCTGGTGGATTTTTGCTCCAAGGGGTAAACGATAATATAAAATTAGGTACATGTTGATGGTTTAATCAGAGATATACCATAATTTACTATTTAGCTACAACTACATTAAAATCACTTCCACCGACGAGGATGGGATTCTAACCCACGCGTGCAGAGCACAATGGATTAGCAGTCCATCACCTTAACCACTCGGCCACCTCATCCTATTGGGTGTTTGATAAATAGGTTTTTGGTGGATTTTTGCTCCAAGGGGTAAACGATAATTAAAAATGTGGTACCTGTTGATGGTTTATTCAGAGATATACCATTATTTACTATTTAGCTACAACTACATTAAAATCACTTCCACCGACGAAGATGGGATACGAACCCATGCATGCAGAGCACAATGGATTAGCAGTCCATTGCCTTAACCACTCGGCCACCTCGTCCTATTCGGTGTTTATTAAATAGGTTTTTGGTGGATTTTTGCTCCAAGGGGTAAACAATATTTAAAAATTTGGTACATGTTGATGGTTTAATCAGAGATACCATTATTTACTATTTAGTAATTTAGCTACAATTACATTAAAATAACTTCCACCGACGAGGATGGGATTCGAACCCACGCGTGCAGAGCACAATGGATTAGCAGGCCATCGCCTTAACCACTCGGCCACCTTGTCCTATTGGGTATTTTGTTAAATAGGTTTCTGGTGGAATTTTGCTCCAAGGGGTAAACGATAATATAAAATTAGGTACATGTTGATGGTTTAATCAGAGATATACCATAATTTACTATTTAGTTACAACTACATTAAAATCACTTCCACCGACGAGGATGGGATTCGAAACCACGCGTGCAGAGCACAATGGATTATCAGTCCATCACCTTAACCACTCGGCCACCTCGTCTTATTGAGTGTTTGTAAAATAGGTTTTTGGTGGATTTTTGCTCCAAGGGGTAAACGATAATTAAAAATGTGGTACATGTTGATGGTTTAATCAGAGATATACCATTATTTACTATTTAGCTACAACTACATTAAAATCACTTTCCCTGTCGAGGATGGGATTCGAACCCACACGTGCAGAGCACAATGGATTTGCAGTCCATCGCCTTAACCACTCGGACACCTCGTCATATTGGGTGTTTGTTAAATAGGTTTTTGGTGGATTTTTGCTCCAAGGGGTAAACGATAATATAAAATTTGGTACATGTTGATAGTTTAATCAGAGATATACCATTATTTACTATTTAGTAATTTCGCTACAACTACATAAAAATCACTTCCACCGACGAGGATGGGATTCGAACCCACGCGTGCAGAGCACAATGGATTAGCAGTCCATCGCCTTAACCACTCGGCCACCTCGTCACATTGGGTGTGTGTGAAATTGGTTTTTGGTGCATTTTTGCTCCAAGGGGTAAATTATGATAAAAAATGTGGTACATGTTGATGGTTTAATCAGAGATATACCATTGTTTACTATTTAGTAATTTAGCTACAACTACATTAAAATCACTTCCACCGACGAGGATGGTATTCGAACCCACGCGTGCAGAGCACAATGGATTAGCAGTCCATCGCCTTAACTACTCGGCCACCTCGTCATAGTGGGTGCTTGTTAAATAGGTTTTTGGTGGATTTTTGCTCCAAGGGGTAAACGATCATTTAAAATGTGGTACATGTTGATGGTTTAATCAGAGATGTACCATTATTTACTATTTAGCTACAACTAGCTAAATAACCACTCGGACACCTCGTCATATTGGGTGTTTTGTTAAATAGGTTTTTTGTGGATTTTTACTCCAAGGGGTAAACGATAATATAAAATTTGGTACATGTTGATGGTTTAATCAGAGATATACCATAATTTACTATTTAGCTACAACTACATTAAAATCACTTCCACCGACGAGGATGGGATTCGAAACCACGCGTGCAGAGCACAATGGATTAGCAGTCCATCACCTTAACCACTCGGCCACCTCGTCTTATTGAGTGATTGTAAAATAGGTTTTTGGTGGATTTTTTCTCCAAGGGGTAAACGATAATTAAAAATGTGGTACATGTTGATGGTTTAATCAGAGATATACCATTATTTACTATTTAGTAATTTAGCTACAATTACATTAAAATAACTTCCACCGACGAGGATGGGATTCGAACCCACGCGTGCAGAGCACAATGGATTAGCAGTCCATCGCCTTAACCACTCGGCCACCTCGTCCTATTGGGTGTTTTGATAAATAGGTTTCTGGTGGATTTTTGCTCCAAGGGGTAAACGATAATATAAATTTAGGTACATGTTGATGGTTTAATCAGAGATATACCATAATTTACTATTTAGCTACAACTACATTAAAATCACTTCCACCGACGAGGATGGGATTCGAAACCACGCGTGCAGAGCACAATGGATTAGCAGTCCATCACCTTAACCACTCGGCCACCTCGTCTTATTGAGTGATTGTAAAATAGGTTTTTGGTGGATTTTTTCTCCAAGGGGTAAACGATAATTAAAAATTTGGTACATGTTGATGGTTTAATCAGAGATATACCATTATTTACTATTTAGTAATTTAGCTACAATTACATTAAAATAACTTCCACCGACGAGGATGGGATTCGAACCCACGCGTGCAGAGCACAATGGATTAGCAGTCCATCGCCTTAACCACTCGGCCACCTCGTCCTATTGGGTGTTTTGATAAATAGGTTTCTGGTGGATTTTTGCTCCAAGGGGTAAACGATAATATAAATTTAGGTACATGTTGATGGTTTAATCAGAGATATACCATAATTTACTATTTAGCTACAACTACATTAAAATCACTTCCAACGACGAGGATGGGATTCGAAACCACGCGTGCAGAGCACAATGGATTAGCAGTCCATCACCTTAACCACTCGGCCACCTCGTCTTATTGAGTGTTTGTAAAATAGGTTTTTGGTGGATTTTTGCTCCAAGGGGTAAACGATAATTAAAAATTTGGTACATGTTGATGGTTTAATCAGAGATATACCATTATTTACTATTTAGCTACAACTACATTAAAATCACTTTCCCCGACATGGATGGGATTCGAACCCACACGTGCAGAGCACAATGGATTTGCAGTCCATCGCCTTAACCACTCGGACACCTCTTCATATTGGGTGTTTGTTAAATAGGTTTTTTGTGGATTTTTACTCCAAGGGGTAAACGATAATATAAAATATTGTACATGTTGATGGTTTAATCAGAGATATACCATTATTTACTATTTAGCTACAACTACATTAAAATCACTTCCACCGACGAGGATGGGATTCGAACCCACGCATGCAGAGTACAATGGATTAGCAGTGCATCGCCTTAACCACTCGGCCACCTCGTCACATTGGGTGTTTGTGAAATTGGTTTTTGGTGAATTTTTGCTCCAAGGGGTAAATTATGATTTAAAATTTGGTACATGTTGATGGTTTAATCAGAGATATACCATTATTTACTATTTAGCTACAACTACATTAAAATCACTTTCCGTGTCGAGGATGGGATTCAAACCCACGCGTGCAGAGCACAATGGATTAGCAGTCCATCGCCTTAACCACTCGGCCACCTCGTCCTATTGGGTGTTTGTTAAATAGGTTTTTGGTGGATTTTTGCTCCAAGGGGTAAACGATCATATAAAATTTGGTACATGTTGATAGTTTAATCAGAGATATACCATTATTTACTATTTAGTAATTTAGCTACAACTACATAAAAATCACTTCCACCGACGAGGATGGAATTCGAACCCACGCGTGCAGAGCACAATGGATTAGCAGTCCATCGCCTTAACCACTCGGCCACCTCGTCATAGTGGGTGCTTGTTAAATAGGTTTTTGGTGGATTTTTGCTCCAAGGGGTAAACGATCATTTAAAATGTGGTACATGTTGATGGTTTAATCAGAGATGTACCATTATTTACTATTTAGCTACAACTACATTAAAATCACTTTCCCTGTCGAGGATGGGATTCGAACCCACGCGTGCAGAGCACAATGGATTAGCTGTCCATCGCCTTCACCACTCGGCCACCTCGTCCTATTGTGTGTTTGTTAAATAGGTTTTGGGTGGATTTTTGCTCCAAGGGGTAAACGATAATATAAAATCTGGTACATGTTGATAGTTTAATCAGAGATATACCATTATTTACTATTTAGTAATTTAGCTACAACTACATAATAATCACTTCCACCGACGAGGATGGGATTCGAACCCACGCGTGCAGAGCACAATAGATTAGCAGTCCATCACCTTAACCACTCGGCCACCTCGTCCTATTGGGTGTTTGTTAAATAGGTTTTTGGTGGATTTTTGCTCCAAGGGGTAAACGATAACATACAATTTGGTACATGTTGATGGTTTATTCAGAGATATACCATTATTTACTATTTAGCTACAACTACATTAAAATCACTTCCACCGACGAGGATGGGATTCGAACACACGCATGCAGAGCACAATTGATTAGCAGTCCATTGCCTTAACCACTCGGCCACCTCGTCGTATTCTGTGTTTATTAAATAGGTTTTTGGTGGATTTTTGCTCCAAGGGGTAAACGATAATAAAAAATTTGGTACATGTTGATGGTTTAATCAGAGATATACCATTATTTACTATTTAGTAATTTAGCTACAATTACATTAAAATAACTTCCACCGACGAGGATGGGATTCGAACACACGCATGCAGAGCACAATGGATTAGCAGTCCATCGCCTTAACCACTCGGACACCTCGTCATATTGGGTGTTTGTTAAATAGGTTTTTGGTGGATTTTTGCTCCAAGGGGTAAACGATAATATAAAATTTGGTACATGTTGATAGTTTAATCAGAGATATACCATTATTTACTATTTAGTAATTTCGCTACAACTACATAAAAATCACTTCCACCGACGAGGATGGGATTCGAACCCACGCGTGCAGAGCACAATGGATTAGCAGTCCATCGCCTTAACCACTCGGCCACCTCGTCACATCGGGTGTGTGTGAAATTGGTTTTTGGTGCATTTTTGCTCCAAGGGGTAAATTATGATAAAAAATGTGGTACATGTTGATGGTTTAATCAGAGATATACCATTGTTTACTATTTAGTAATTTAGCTACAACTACATTAAAATCACTTCCACCGACGAGGATGGTATTCGAACCCACGCGTGCAGAGCACAATGGATTAGCAGTCCATCGCCTTAACTACTCGGCCACCTCGTCATAGTGGGTGCTTGTTAAATAGGTTTTTGGTGGATTTTTGCTCCAAGGGGTAAACGATCATTTAAAATGTGGTACATGTTGATGGTTTAATCAGAGATGTACCATTATTTACTATTTAGCTACAACTAGCTAAATAACCACTCGGACACCTCGTCATATTGGGTGTTTTGTTAAATAGGTTTTTTGTGGATTTTTACTCCAAGGGGTAAACGATAATATAAAATTTGGTACATGTTGATGGTTTAATCAGAGATATACCATAATTTACTATTTAGCTACAACTACATTAAAATCACTTCCACCGACGAGGATGGGATTCGAAACCACGCGTGCAGAGCACAATGGATTAGCAGTCCATCACCTTAACCACTCGGCCACCTCGTCTTATTGAGTGATTGTAAAATAGGTTTTTGGTGGATTTTTTCTCCAAGGGGTAAACGATAATTAAAAATGTGGTACATGTTGATGGTTTAATCAGAGATATACCATTATTTACTATTTAGTAATTTAGCTACAATTACATTAAAATAACTTCCACCGACGAGGATGGGATTCGAACCCACGCGTGCAGAGCACAATGGATTAGCAGTCCATCGCCTTAACCACTCGGCCACCTCGTCCTATTGGGTGTTTTGATAAATAGGTTTCTGGTGGATTTTTGCTCCAAGGGGTAAACGATAATATAAATTTAGGTACATGTTGATGGTTTAATCAGAGATATACCATAATTTACTATTTAGCTACAACTACATTAAAATCACTTCCACCGACGAGGATGGGATTCGAAACCACGCGTGCAGAGCACAATGGATTAGCAGTCCATCACCTTAACCACTCGGCCACCTCGTCTTATTGAGTGATTGTAAAATAGGTTTTTGGTGGATTTTTTCTCCAAGGGGTAAACGATAATTAAAAATTTGGTACATGTTGATGGTTTAATCAGAGATATACCATTATTTACTATTTAGTAATTTAGCTACAATTACATTAAAATAACTTCCACCGACGAGGATGGGATTCGAACCCACGCGTGCAGAGCACAATGGATTAGCAGTCCATCGCCTTAACCACTCGGCCACCTCGTCCTATTGGGTGTTTTGATAAATAGGTTTCTGGTGGATTTTTGCTCCAAGGGGTAAACGATAATATAAATTTAGGTACATGTTGATGGTTTAATCAGAGATATACCATAATTTACTATTTAGCTACAACTACATTAAAATCACTTCCAACGACGAGGATGGGATTCGAAACCACGCGTGCAGAGCACAATGGATTAGCAGTCCATCACCTTAACCACTCGGCCACCTCGTCTTATTGAGTGTTTGTAAAATAGGTTTTTGGTGGATTTTTGCTCCAAGGGGTAAACGATAATTAAAAATTTGGTACATGTTGATGGTTTAATCAGAGATATACCATTATTTACTATTTAGCTACAACTACATTAAAATCACTTTCCCCGACATGGATGGGATTCGAACCCACACGTGCAGAGCACAATGGATTTGCAGTCCATCGCCTTAACCACTCGGACACCTCTTCATATTGGGTGTTTGTTAAATAGGTTTTTTGTGGATTTTTACTCCAAGGGGTAAACGATAATATAAAATATTGTACATGTTGATGGTTTAATCAGAGATATACCATTATTTACTATTTAGCTACAACTACATTAAAATCACTTCCACCGACGAGGATGGGATTCGAACCCACGCATGCAGAGTACAATGGATTAGCAGTGCATCGCCTTAACCACTCGGCCACCTCGTCACATTGGGTGTTTGTGAAATTGGTTTTTGGTGAATTTTTGCTCCAAGGGGTAAATTATGATTTAAAATTTGGTACATGTTGATGGTTTAATCAGAGATATACCATTATTTACTATTTAGCTACAACTACATTAAAATCACTTTCCGTGTCGAGGATGGGATTCAAACCCACGCGTGCAGAGCACAATGGATTAGCAGTCCATCGCCTTAACCACTCGGCCACCTCGTCCTATTGGGTGTTTGTTAAATAGGTTTTTGGTGGATTTTTGCTCCAAGGGGTAAACGATCATATAAAATTTGGTACATGTTGATAGTTTAATCAGAGATATACCATTATTTACTATTTAGTAATTTAGCTACAACTACATAAAAATCACTTCCACCGACGAGGATGGAATTCGAACCCACGCGTGCAGAGCACAATGGATTAGCAGTCCATCGCCTTAACCACTCGGCCACCTCGTCATAGTGGGTGCTTGTTAAATAGGTTTTTGGTGGATTTTTGCTCCAAGGGGTAAACGATCATTTAAAATGTGGTACATGTTGATGGTTTAATCAGAGATGTACCATTATTTACTATTTAGCTACAACTACATTAAAATCACTTTCCCTGTCGAGGATGGGATTCGAACCCACGCGTGCAGAGCACAATGGATTAGCTGTCCATCGCCTTCACCACTCGGCCACCTCGTCCTATTGTGTGTTTGTTAAATAGGTTTTGGGTGGATTTTTGCTCCAAGGGGTAAACGATAATATAAAATCTGGTACATGTTGATAGTTTAATCAGAGATATACCATTATTTACTATTTAGTAATTTAGCTACAACTACATAATAATCACTTCCACCGACGAGGATGGGATTCGAACCCACGCGTGCAGAGCACAATAGATTAGCAGTCCATCACCTTAACCACTCGGCCACCTCGTCCTATTGGGTGTTTGTTAAATAGGTTTTTGGTGGATTTTTGCTCCAAGGGGTAAACGATAACATACAATTTGGTACATGTTGATGGTTTATTCAGAGATATACCATTATTTACTATTTAGCTACAACTACATTAAAATCACTTCCACCGACGAGGATGGGATTCGAACACACGCATGCAGAGCACAATTGATTAGCAGTCCATTGCCTTAACCACTCGGCCACCTCGTCGTATTCTGTGTTTATTAAATAGGTTTTTGGTGGATTTTTGCTCCAAGGGGTAAACGATAATAAAAAATTTGGTACATGTTGATGGTTTAATCAGAGATATACCATTATTTACTATTTAGTAATTTAGCTACAATTACATTAAAATAACTTCCACCGACGAGGATGGGATTCGAACACACGCATGCAGAGCACAATGGATTAGCAGTCCATCGCCTTAACCACTCGGACACCTCGTCATATTGGGTGTTTGTTAAATAGGTTTTTGGTGGATTTTTGCTCCAAGGGGTAAACGATAATATAAAATTTGGTACATGTTGATAGTTTAATCAGAGATATACCATTATTTACTATTTAGTAATTTCGCTACAACTACATAAAAATCACTTCCACCGACGAGGATGGGATTCGAACCCACGCGTGCAGAGCACAATGGATTAGCAGTCCATCGCCTTAACCACTCGGCCACCTCGTCACATCGGGTGTGTGTGAAATTGGTTTTTGGTGCATTTTTGCTCCAAGGGGTAAATTATGATAAAAAATGTGGTACATGTTGATGGTTTAATCAGAGATATACCATTGTTTACTATTTAGTAATTTAGCTACAACTACATTAAAATCACTTCCACCGACGAGGATGGTATTCGAACCCACGCGTGCAGAGCACAATGGATTAGCAGTCCATCGCCTTAACTACTCGGCCACCTCGTCATAGTGGGTGCTTGTTAAATAGGTTTTTGGTGGATTTTTGCTCCAAGGGGTAAACGATCATTTAAAATGTGGTACATGTTGATGGTTTAATCAGAGATGTACCATTATTTACTATTTAGCTACAACTAGCTAAATAACCACTCGGACACCTCGTCATATTGGGTGTTTTGTTAAATAGGTTTTTTGTGGATTTTTACTCCAAGGGGTAAACGATAATATAAAATTTGGTACATGTTGATGGTTTAATCAGAGATATACCATAATTTACTATTTAGCTACAACTACATTAAAATCACTTCCACCGACGAGGATGGGATTCGAAACCACGCGTGCAGAGCACAATGGATTAGCAGTCCATCACCTTAACCACTCGGCCACCTCGTCTTATTGAGTGATTGTAAAATAGGTTTTTGGTGGATTTTTTCTCCAAGGGGTAAACGATAATTAAAAATTTGGTACATGTTGATGGTTTAATCAGAGATATACCATTATTTACTATTTAGTAATTTAGCTACAATTACATTAAAATAACTTCCACCGACGAGGATGGGATTCGAACCCACGCGTGCAGAGCACAATGGATTAGCAGTCCAT
>NC_140025.1:25572436-25729936 GCF_964263955.1 Coregonus lavaretus | reverse complement strand
TCACTTCCACCGACGAGGACGGGATTCAAACCCACGCATGCAGAGCACAATGGATTAGCAGTCCATCGCCTTAACCACTCGGACACCTCGTCATATTGGGTGTTTGTTGAATAGGTTTTTTGTGGATTTTTGCTCCAAGGGGTAAACGATAATATAAAATTTGGTACATGTTGATGGTTTAATCAGAGATATACCATTATTTAGCTACACTACATTAAAATCACTTCCACCGACGAGGATGGGATTCGAACCCACGCATGCAGAGCACAATGGATTAGCAGTCCATCGCCTTAACCACTCGGCCACCTCGTCTTATTGAGTGTTTGTAAAATAGGTTTCTGGTGAATTTTTGCTCCAAGGGGTAAACGATAATTAAAAATTTGGTACATGTTGATGGTTTAATCAGAGATATACCATTATTTACTATTTAGCTACAACTACATTAAAATTACTTTCCCCGACGAGGATGGGATTCGAACCCACGCGTGCAGAGCACAATGGATTAGCAGTCCATCGCCTTAACCACTCGGACACCTCGTCATATTGGGTGTTTGTTAAATAGGTTTTTTGTGGATTTTTGCTCCAAGGGGTAAACGATAATATAAAATTTGGTACATGTTGATGGTTTAATCAGAGATATACCATTATTTACTATTTAGCTACAACTACATTAAAATCACTTCCACCGACGAGGATGGGATTCAAACCCACGCGTGCAGAGCACAATGGATTAGCAGTCTATCACCTTCACCACTCGGCCACCTCGTCTTATTGAGTGTTTGTAAAATAGGTTTTTGGTGGATTTTTGCTCCAAGGGTTAAACGATAATAAAACATTTGGTACATGTTGATGTTTTAATCAGACATATACCATTATTTACTATTTAGCTACAATTACATTAAAATCACTTTCCCCGATGAGGATGGGATTCAAACCCACGCGTGCTGAGCACAATGGATTAGCAGTCCATCGCCTTAACCACTCGGCCACCTCCTCCTATTGGGTGTTTGTAAAATAGGTTTTTGGTGGATTTTTGCTCCAAGGGGTAAACGATAATATAAAATTTGGTATATGTTGATGGTTTAATCAGAGATATAACATTATTTACTATTTAGCTACAACTACATTAAAATCACTTCCACCGACGAGGATGGGATTCGAACCCACATGTGCAAAGCACAATGGATTAGCAGTCCATCACCTTAACCACTCAGCCACCTCATCATATTGGGTATTTGTTAAATAGGTTTTTGGTGGATTTTTGCTCCAAGGGGTAAATGATAATAAAAAATTTGGGACATGTTGATGGTGTAATCAGAGATATACCATTATTTACAATTTAGCTACAACTACATTAAATTCACTTTCCCCTACGAGGATGGGATGCGAACCCACGCGTGCAGAGCACAATGGATTAGCAGTCCATCACCTTAACCACTCGGCCACCTCGTCTTATTGAGTGTTTGCAATATAGGTTTTTGGTGGATTTTTGCTCCAAGGGGTAAACGATAATAAAAAATTTGGTACATGTTGATGGTTTAATCAGAGATATACCATTATTTACTATTTAGCTACAACTACATTAAAATCACTTCCACCGACGAGGATGGGATTCGAACCCACGCGTGAAGAGCACAATGGATTAGCAGGATATCGCCTTAACCACTCGGCCACCTCTTCCTATTGGGTGTTTGTTAAATAGGTTTTTGGTGGATTTTTGCTCCAAGGGGTAAATGATAATATAAAATTTGGTACATGTTGATGGTTAAATCAGAGATATACCATTATTTACTAATTTAGCTACAACTACATTAAAATCACTTCACCGACGAGTATGGGATTCGAACCCACGCGTGCAGAGCACAATGGATTAGCAGTCCATCGCCTTAACCACTCGGCCACCTCATCCTATTGGGTGTTTGTTAAATAGGTTTTTGGTGGATTTTTGCTCCAAGGGGTAAACGATAATGTAAAATTTGGTACATGTTGATGGTTTAATCACAGATATACCATTATTTACTATTTAGCTACAACTACATTAAAATCACTTCCACCGACGAGGATGGGTTTACGAACACACACGTGCAGAGCACAATGGATTAGCAGTCCATCGCCTTAACCACTCGGCCACCTCTTCCTGTTGGGTGTTTGTTAAATAGGTTTTTGGTGGATTTTTGCTCCAAGGGGTAAACGATAATATAAAAATTGGTATATGTTGATGGTTTAATCAGAGATATAACATTATTTACTATTTAGCTACAACTACATTAAAATCACTTCCACCGACGAGGATGGGATTCGAACCCACGTGTGCAAAGCACAATGGATTAGCAGTCCATCACCTTAACCACTCAGCCACCTCATCATATTGGGTGTTTGTTAAATAGGTTTTTGGTGGATTTTTGCTCCAAGGGGTAAATGATAATAAAAAATTTGGTACATGTTGATGGTGTAATCAGAGATATACCATTATTTACAATTTAGCTACAACTACATTAAATTCACTTTCCCCTACGAGGATGGGATGCGAACCCACGCGTTCAGAGCACAATGGATTAGCAGTCCATCACCTTAACCACTCGGCCACCTCGTCTTATTGAGTGTTTGTAAAATAGGTTTTTGGTGGATTTTTGCTCCAAGGGGTAAACGATAATAAAAAATTTGGTACATGTTGATGGTTTAATCAGAGATATACCATTATTTACTATTTAGCTACAACTACATTAAAATTACTTTCCCCGACGAGGATGGGATTCAAACCCACGCGTGCAGAGCACAATGGATTAGCAGTCCATCGCCTTAACCACTCGCACACCTCGTCATATTGGGTGTTTGTTAAATAGGTTTTTTGTGGATTTTTGCTCCAAGGGGTAAACGATAATATAAAATTTGGTACATGTTGATGGTTTAATCAGAGATATACCATTATTTAGCTACACTACATTAAAATCACTTCCACCGACGAGGATGGGATTCAAACCCACGCATGCAGAGCACAATGGATTAGCAGTCCATCACCTTAACCACTCGGCCACCTCGTCACATTGGGTGTTTGTGAAATTGGTTTTTGGTGGATTTTTGCTCCAAGGGGTAAATGATAATATAAAATTTGGTACATGTTGATGGTTTAATCAGAGATATACCATTATTTACTATTTAGTAACAACTACATTAAAATCACTTCCACCAACGAGGATGGGATTCGAACCCACGCGTGAAGAGCACAATGGATTAGCAGTCTATCACCTTAACCACTCGGCCACCTCTTCCTATTGGGTGTTTGTTAAATAGGTTTTTGGTGGATTTTTGCTCCAAGGGGTAAATGATAATATAAAGTTTGGTACATGTTGATGGTTTAATCAGAGATATACCATTATTTACTAATTTAGCTACAACTACATTAAAATCACTTCACCGACGAGTATGGGATTCGAACCCACGTGTGCAAAGCACAATGGATTAGCAGTCCATCACCTTAACCACTCAGCCACCTCATCAAATTTGATGTTTGTTAAATAGGTTTTTGGTGGATTTTTGCTCCAAGGGGTAAATGATAATAAAAAATTTGGTACATGTTGATGGTGTAATCAGAGATATACCATTATTTACAATTTAGCTACAACTACATTAAATTCACTTTCCCCTACGAGGATGGGATGCGAACCCACGCGTGCAGAGCACAATGGATTAGCAGTCCATCACCTTAACCACTCGGCCACCTCGTCTTATTGAGTGTTTGTAAAATAGGTTTTTTGTGGATTTTTGCTCCAAGGGGTAAACGATAATATAAAATTTGGTACATGTTGATGGTTTAATCAGAGATATACCATTATTTAGCTACACTACATTAAAATCACTTCCACCGACGAGGATGGGATTCAAACCCACGCATGCAGAGCACAATGGATTAGCAGTCCATCGCCTTAACCACTCAGCCACCTCGTCACATTGGGTGTTTGTGAAATTGGTTTTTGGTGGATTTTTGCTCCAAGGGGTAAATGATAATATAAAATTTGGTACATGTTGATGGTTTAATCAGAGATATACCATTATTTACTATTTAGTAATTTAGCTACAACTACATTAAAATCACTTCCACCGACGAGGATGGGTTTACGAACACACACGTGCAGAGCACAATGGATTAGCAGTCCATCGCCTTAACCACTCGGCCACCTCTTCCTGTTGGGTGTTTGTTAAATAGGTTTTTGGTGGATTTTTGCTCCAAGGGGTAAACGATAATATAAAAATTGGTATATGTTGATGGTTTAATCAGAGATATAACATTATTTACTATTTAGCTACAACTACATTAAAATCATTTCCACCGACGAGGATGGGATTCGAACCCACGTGTGCAAAGCACAATGGATTAGCAGTCCATCACCTTAACCACTCGGCCACCTTGTCTTATTGAGTGTTTGTAAAATAGGTTTTTGGTGGATTTTTGCTCCAAGGGGTAAACGATAATAAAAAATTTGGTACATGTTGATGGTTTAATCAGAGATATACCATTATTTACTATTTAGCTACAACTACATTAACATTACTTTCCCCGACGAGGATGGGATTCAAACCCACGCGTGCAGAGCACAATGGATTAGCAGTCCATCGCCTTAACCACTCGGACACCTCGTCATATTGGGTGTTTGTTAAATAGGTTTTTTGTGGATTTTTGCTCCAAGGGGTAAACGATAATATAACATTTGGTACATGTTGATGGTTTAATCAGAGATATACCATTATTTAGCTACACTACATTAAAATCACACCCACCGACGAGGATGGGATTCAAACCCACGCATGCAGAGCACAATGGATTAGCAGTGCATCGCCTTAACCACTCGGCCACCTCGTCACATTGGGTGTTTGTGAAATTGGTTTTTGGTGAATTTTTGCTCCAAGGGCTAAATTATGATTAAAAATTTGGTACATGTTGATCGTTTAATCAGAGATATACCATTATTTACTATTTAGTAATTTAGCTACAACTACATTAAAATCACTTTCACCAACGAGGATGGGATTCAAACCCACGCGTGCAGAGCACAATGGATTAGCAGTCCATCGCTTTAACCACTCGGCCACCACGTCCTATTGGGTGTTTGTTAAATAGGTTTTTGGTGGATTTTTGCTCCAAGGGGTAAACGATAATGTAAAATTTGGTACATGTTGATGGTTTAATCAGAGATATACCATTATTTACTATAACTACATTAAAATCACTTCACCGACGAGTATGGGATTCGAACCCACGCGTGCAGAGCACAATGGATTAGCAGTCCATCGCCTTAACCACTCGGCCACCTCATCCTATTGGCTATTTGTAAAATAGGTTTTTGGTGGATTTTTGCTCCAAGGGGTAAACGATAATGTAAAATTTGGTACATGTTGATGGTTTAATCAGAGATATACCATTATTTACTATTTAGTAATTTAGCTACAACTACATTAAAATCACTTCCACCGACGAGGATGGGTTTATGAACACACACTTTCAGAGCACAATGGATTAGCAGTCCATCGCCTTAACCACTCGGCCACCTCTTCCTGTTGGGTGTTTGTTAAATAGGTTTTTGGTGGATTTTTGCTCCAAGGGGTAAACGATAATATAAAAATTGGTATATGTTGATGGTTTAATCAGAGATATAACATTATTTACTATTTAGCTACAACTACATTAAAATCACTTCCACCGACGAGGATGGGATTCGAACCCACGTGTGCAAAGCACAATGGATTAGCAGACCATCACCTTAACCACTCAGCCACCTCATCATATTGGGTGTTTGTTAAATAGGTTTTTGGTGGATTTTTGCTCCAAGGGCTAAATTATAATAAAAAATTCAGTACATGTTGATGGTGTAATCAGAGACATACCATTATTTACAATTTAGCTACAACTACATTAAATTCACTTTCCCCTACGAGGATGGGATGCGAACCCACGCGTGCAGAGCACAATGGATTAGCAGTCCATCAACTTAACCACTCGGCCACCTCGTCTTATTGAGTGTTTGTAAAATAGATTTTTGGTGGATTTTTGCTCCAAGGGGTAAACGATAATAAAAAATTTGGTACATGTTGATGGTTTAATCAGAGATATACCATTATTTACTATTTAGCTACAACTACATTAAAATTACTTTCCCCGACGAGGATGGGATTCAAACCCACGCGTGCAGAGCACAATGGATTAGCAGTCCATCGCCTTAACCACTCGCACACCTCGTCATATTGGGTGTTTGTTAAATAGGTTTTTTGTGGATTTTTGCTCCAAGGGGTAAACGATAATATAAAATTTGGTACATGTTGATGGTTTAATCAGAGATATACCATTATTTAGCTACACTACATTAAAATCACTTCCACCGACGAGGATGGGATTCAAACCCACGCGTGCAGAGCACAATGGATTAGCAGTCCATCGCCTTAACCACTCGCACTCCTCGTCATATTGGGTGTTTGTTAAATAGGTTTTTTGTGGATTTTTGCTCCAAGGGGTAAACGATAATATAAAATTTGGTACATGTTGATGGTTTAATCAGAAATATACCATTATTTAGCTACACTACATTAAAATCACTTCCACCGACAAGGATGGGATTCAAACCCACGCATGCAGAGCACAATGGATTAGCAGTCCATCGCCTTAACCACTCGGCCACCTCGTCACATTGGGTGTTTGTGAAATTGGTTTTTGGTGGATTTTTGCTCCAAGGGGTAAATGATAATATAAAATTTGGTACATGTTGATGGTTTAATCAGAGATATACCATTATTTACTATTTAGTAATTTAGCTACAACTACATTAAAATCACTTCCACCGACGAGGATGGGATTCGAACCCACGCATGAAGAGCACAATGGATTAGCAGTCTATCCCCTTAACCACTCAGCCACCTCGTCCTATTGGGTGTTTGTTAAATTGGTTTTTGGTGGATTTTTGCTCCAAGGGGTAAACGATAATTAAAAAGTTGGTACATGTTGATGGTTTAATCAGAGATATACCATTATTTACTATTTAGCTATAACTACATTAAAATCACTTTCCCCGACGAGGATGGGATTCGAACCCACGCGTGCAGAGGACAAGGGATTAGCAGTCCATCGCCTTAACCACTCGGCCACCTCGTCCTATTGGGTGTTTGTTAAATAGGTTTTTGGTGGATTTTTGCTCCAAGGGGTAAATGATAATATAAAATTTGGTACATGTTGATGGTTTAATCAGAGATATACCATTATTTACTATTTAGTAATTTAGCTACAACTACATTAAAATCACTTCCACCGACGAGGATGGGATTCGAACCCACGCATCAAGAGCACAATGGATTAGCAGGATATCGCCTTAACCACTCGGCCACCTCTTCCTATTGGGTGTTTGTTAAATAGGTTTTTGGTGGATTTTTGCTCCAAGGGGTAAATGATAATATAAAATTTGGTACATGTTGATGGTTTAATCAGAGATATACAATTATTTACTAATTTATCTACAACTACATTTAAATCACTTCACCAACGAGTATGGGATTCGAACCCACGCGTGCAGAGCACAATGGATTAGCAGTCCATCGCCTTAACCACTCGGCCACCTCATCCTATTGGCTGTTTGTAAAATAGGTTTTTGGTGGATTTTTGCTCCAAGGGGTAAACGATAATGTAAAATTTGGTACATGTTGATGGTTTAATCAGAGATATATACCATTATTTACTATTTAGTAATTTAGCTACAACTACATTAAAATCACTTCCACCGACGAGGATGGGTTTTACGAACACACACGTGCAGAGCACAATGGATTAGCAGTCCATCGCCTTAACCACTCGGCCACCTCTTCCTGTTGGGTGTTTGTTAAATAGGTTTTTGGTGGATTTTTGCTCCAAGGGGTAAACGATAATATAAAAATTGGTATATGTTGATGGTTTAATCAGAGATATAACATTATTTACTATTTAGCTACAACTACATTAAAATCACTTCCACCGACGAGGATGGGATTCGAACCCACGTGTGCAAAGCACAATGGATTAGCAGTCCATCACCTTAACCACTCAGCCACCTCATCATATTGGGTGTTTGTTAAATAGGTTTTTGGTGGATTTTTGCTCCAAGGGCTAAATTATAATAAAAAATGTGGTACATGTTGATGGTGTAATCAGAGATCTACCATTATTTACAATTTAGCTACAACTACATTAAATTCACTTTCCCCTACGAGGATGGGATGCGAACCCACGCGTGCAGAGCACAATGGATTAGCAGTCCATCACCTTAACCACTCGGCCACCTCGTCTTATTGAGTGTTTGTAAAATAGGTTTTTGGTGGATTTTTGCTCCAAGGGGTAAACGATAATAAAAAATTTGGTACATGTTGATGGTTTAATCAGAGATATACCATTATTTACTATTTAGCTACAACTACATTAAAATTACTTTCCCCGACGAGGATGGGATTCAAACCCACGCGTGCAGAGCACAATGGATTAGCAGTCCATCGCCTTAACCACTCGCACACCTCGTCATATTGGGTGTTTGTTAAATAGGTTTTTTGTGGATTTTTGCTCCAAGGGGTAAACGATAATATAAAATTTGGTACATGTTGATGGTTTAATCAGAGATATACCATTATTTACTATTTAGCTACAACTACATTAACATTACTTTCCCCGACGAGGATGGGATTCAAACCCACGCGTGCAGAGCACAATGGATTAGCAGTCCATCGCCTTAACCACTCGGACACCTCGTCATATTGGGTGTGTGTTAAATAGGTTTTTTGTGGATTTTTGCTCCAAGGGGTAAACGATAATATAAAATTTGGTACATGTTGATGGTTTAATCAGAGATATACCATTATTTACTATTTAGCTACAACTACATTAACATTACTTTCCCCGACGAGGATGGGATTCAAACCCACGCGTGCAGAGCACAATAGATTAGCAGTCCATCGCCTTAACCACTCGGACACCTCGTCATATTGGGTGTGTGTTAAATAGGTTTTTTGTGGATTTTTGCTCCAAGGGGTAAACGATAATATAACATTTGGTACATGTTGATGGTTTAATCAGAGATATACCATTATTTAGCTACACTACATTAAAATCACATCCACCGACGAGGATGGGATTCAAACCCACGCATGCAGAGCACACTGGATTAGCAGTGCATCGCCTTAACCACTCGGCCACCTCGTCACATTGGGTGTTTGTGAAATTGGTTTTTGGTGAATTTTTGCTCCAAGGGCTAAATTATGATTAAAAATTTGGTACATGTTGATCGTTTAATCAGAGATATACCATTATTTACTATTTAGTAATTTAGCTACAACTACATTAAAATCACTTTCACCGACGAGGATGGGATTCAAACCCACGCGTGCAGAGCACAATGGATTATCAGTCCATCGCTTTAACCACTCGGCCACCACGTCCTATTGGGTGTTTGTTAAATAGGTTTTTGGTGGATTTTTGCTCCAAGGGGTAAACGATAACGTAAAATTTGGTACATGTTGATGGTTTAATCAGAGATATACCATTATTTACTATTTAGTAATTTAGCTACAACTACATTAAAATCACTTCCACCAACGAGGATGGGTTTACGAACACACACGTGCAGAGCACAATGGATTAGCAGTCCATCGCCTTAACCACTCGGCCACCTCTTCCTGTTGGGTGTTTGGTAAATAGGTTTTTGGTGGATTTTTGCTCCAAGGGGTAAACGATAATATAAAAATTGGTACATGTTCATGGTTTAATCAGAGATATACCATTATTTACTATTTAGCTACAACTACATTATAATCACTTCCACTGACGAGGATGGGATTCGAACCCACGCGTGAAGAGCACAATGGATTAGCAGGATATCACCTTAACCACTCGGCCACCTCTTCCTATTGGGTGTTTGTTAAATAGGTTTTTGGTGGATTTTTGCTCCAAGGGGTAAATGATAATATAAAATTTGGTACATGTTGATGGTTTAATCAGAGATATACCATTATTTACTAATTTAGCTACAACTACATTAAAATCACTTCACCGACGAGTATGGGATTCGAACCCACGCTTGCAGAGCACAATGGATTAGCAGTCCATCGCCTTAACCACTCGGCCACCTCATCCTATTGGCTGTTTGTAAAATAGGTTTTTGGTGGATTTTTGCTCCAAGGGGTAAACGATAATGTAAAATTTGGTACATGTTGATGGTTTAATCAGAGATATACCATTATTTACTATTTGGTAATTTAGCTACAACTACATTAAAATCACTTCCACCGACGAGGATGGGTTTATGAACACACACGTGCAGAGCACAATGGATTAGCAGTCCATCGCCTTAACCACTCGGCCACCTCTTCCTGTTGGGTGTTTGTTAAATAGGTTTTTGGTGGATTTTTGCTCCAAGGGGTAAACGATAATATAAAAATTGGTATATGTTGATGGTTTAATCAGAGATATAACATTATTTACTATTTAGCTACAACTACATTAAAATCACTTCCACCGACGAGGATGGGATTCGAACCCACGTGTGCAAAGCACAATGGATTAGCAGACCATCACCTTAACCACTCAGCCACCTCATCATATTGGGTGTTTGTTAAATAGGTTTTTGGTGGATTTTTGCTCCAAGGGCTAAATTATAATAAAAAATTCAGTACATGTTGATGGTGTAATCAGAGACATACCATTATTTACAATTTAGCTACAACTACATTAAATTCACTTTCCCCTACGAGGATGGGATGCGAACCCACGCGTGCAGAGCACAATGGATTAGCAGTCCATCACCTTAACCACTCGGCCACCTCGTCTTATTGAGTGTTTGTAAAATAGATTTTTGGTGGATTTTTGCTCCAAGGGGTAAACGATAATAAAAAATTTGGTACATGTTGATGGTTTAATCAGAGATATACCATTATTTACTATTTAGCTACAACTACATTAAAATTACTTTCCCCGACGAGGATGGGATTCAAACCCACGCGTGCAGAGCACAATGGATTAGCAGTCCATCGCCTTAACCACTCGCACACCTCGTCATATTGGGTGTTTGTTAAATAGGTTTTTTGTGGATTTTTGCTCCAAGGTGTAAACGATAATATAAAATTTGGTACATGTTGATGGTTTAATCAGAGATATACCATTATTTAGCTACACTACATTAAAATCACTTCCACCGACGAGGATGGGATTCAAACCCACGCGTGCAGAGCACAATGGATTAGCAGTCCATCGCCTTAACCACTCGCACTCCTCGTCATATTGGGTGTTTGTTAAATAGGTTTTTTGTGGATTTTTGCTCCAAGGGG
Organism: Coregonus lavaretus; assembly: GCF_964263955.1. Taxonomy (NCBI): domain Eukaryota; kingdom Metazoa; phylum Chordata; class Actinopteri; order Salmoniformes; family Salmonidae; genus Coregonus; species Coregonus lavaretus. The sequence goes on along the minus strand of NC_140025.1, from coordinate 25,718,614 downwards.
TAAACGATAATATAAAATTTGGTACATGTTGATGGTTTAATCAGAGATATACCATTATTTAGCTACACTACATTAAAATCACTTCCACCGACAAGGATGGGATTCAAACCCACGCATGCAGAGCACAATGGATTAGCAGTCCATCGCCTTAACCACTCGGCCACCTCGTCACATTGGGTGTTTGTGAAATTGGTTTTTGGTGGATTTTTGCTCCAAGGGGTAAATGATAATATAAAATTTGGTACATGTTGATGGTTTAATCAGAGATATACCATTATTTACTATTTAGTAATTTAGCTACAACTACATTAAAATCACTTCCACCGACGAGGATGGGATTCGAACACACGCGTGAAGAGCACAATGGATTAGCAGTCTATCCCCTTAACCACTCAGCCACCTCGTCCTATTGGGTGTTTGTTAAATTGGTTTTTGGTGGATTTTTGCTCCAAGGGGTAAACGATAATTAAAAAGTTGGTACATGTTGATGGTTTAATCAGAGATATACCATTATTTACTATTTAGCTATAACTACATTAAAATCACTTTCCCCGACGAGGATGGGATTCGAACCCACGCGTGCAGAGGACAAGGGATTAGCAGTCCATCGCCTTAACCACTCGGCCACCTCATCCTATTGGGTGTTTGTTAAATAGGTTTTTGGTGGATTTTTGCTCCAAGGGGTAAATGATAATATAAAATTTGGTACATGTTGATGGTTTAATCAGAGATATACCATTATTTACTATTTAGTAATTTAGCTACAACTACATTAAAATCACTTCCACCAACGAGGATGGGATTCGAACCCACGCATCAAGAGCACAATGGATTAGCAGGATATCGCCTTAACCACTCGGCCACCTCTTCCTATTGGGTGTTTGTTAAATATGTTTTTGGTGGATTTTTGCTCCAAGGGGTAAATGATAATATAAAATTTGGTACATGTTGATGGTTTAATCAGAGATATACAATTATTTACTAATTTATCTACAACTACATTTAAATCACTTCACCAACGAGTATGGGATTCGAACCCACGCGTGCAGAGCACAATGGATTAGCAGTCCATCGCCTTAACCACTCGGCCACCTCATCCTATTGGCTGTTTGTAAAATAGGTTTTTGGTGGATTTTTGCTCCAAGGGGTAAACGATAATGTAAAATTTGGTACATGTTGATGGTTTAATCAGAGATATATACCATTATTTACTATTTAGTAATTTAGCTACAACTACATTAAAATCACTTCCACCGACGAGGATGGGTTTACGAACACACACGTGCAGAGCACAATGGATTAGCAGTCCATCGCCTTAACCACTCGGCCACCTCTTCCTGTTGGGTGTTTGTTAAATAGGTTTTTGGTGGATTTTTGCTCCAAGGGGTAAACGATAATATAAAAATTGGTATATGTTGATGGTTTAATCAGAGATATCACATTATTTACTATTTAGCTACAACTACATTAAAATCACTTCCACCGACGAGGATGGGATTCGAACCCACGTGTGCAAAGCACAATGGATTAGCAGTCCATCACCTTAACCACTCAGCCACCTCATCATATTGGGTGTTTGTTAAATAGGTTTTTGGTGGATTTTTGCTCCAAGGGCTAAATTATAATAAAAAATGTGGTACATGTTGATGGTGTAATCAGAGATCTACCATTATTTACAATTTAGCTACAACTACATTAAATTCACTTTCCCCTACGAGGATGGGATGCGAACCCACGCGTGCAGAGCACAATGGATTAGCAGTCCATCACCTTAACCACTCGGCCACCTCGTCTTATTGAGTGTTTGTAAAATAGGTTTTTGGTGGATTTTTGCTCCAAGGGGTAAACGATAATAAAAAATTTGGTACATGTTGATGGTTTAATCAGAGATATACCATTATTTACTATTTAGCTACAACTACATTAAAATTAATTTCCCCGACGAGGATGGGATTCAAACCCACGCGTGCAGAGCACAATGGATTAGCAGTCCATCGCCTTAACCACTCGCACACCTCGTCATATTGGGTGTTTGTTAAATAGGTTTTTTGTGGATTTTTGCTCCAAGGGGTAAACGATAATATAAAATTTGGTACATGTTGATGGTTTAATCAGAGATATACCATTATTTACTATTTAGCTACAACTACATTAACATTACTTTCCCCGACGAGGATGGGATTCAAACCCACGCGTGCAGAGCACAATGGATTAGCAGTCCATCGCCTTAACCACTCGGACACCTCGTCATATTGGGTGTGTGTTAAATAGGTTTTTTGTGGATTTTTGCTCCAAGGGGTAAACGATAATATAAAATTTGGTACATGTTGATGGTTTAATCAGAGATATACCATTATTTAGCTACACTACATTAAAATCACTTCCACCGACGAGGATGGGATTCAAACACACGCATACAGAGCACAATGGATTAGCAGTCCATCGCCTTAACCACTCGGCCACCTCGTCACATTGGGTGTTTGTGAAATTGGTTTTTGGTGAATTTTTGCTCCAAGGGCTAAATTATGATTAAAAATTTGGTACATGTTGATCGTTTAATCAGAGATATACCATTATTTACTATTTAGTAATTTAGCTACAACTACATTAAAATCACTTCCACCGACGAGGATGGGATTCGAACCCACGCGTGCAGAGCACAATGGATTAGCTGTCCATCGCCTTAACAACTCGGCCACCTCGTCCTATTGGGTGTTTGTTAAATAGGTTTTTGGTGGATTTTTGCTCCAAGGGGTAAACGATAATGTAAAATTTGGTACATGTTGATGGTTTAATCAGAGATATACCATTATTTACTATTTAGTAATTTAGCTACAACTACATTAAAATAACTTCCACCAACGAGGATGGGTTTACGAACACACACGTGCAGAGCACAATGGATTAGCAGTCCATCGCCTTAACCACTCGGCCACCTCTTCCTGTTGGGTGTTTGTTAAATAGGTTTTTGGTGGATTTTTGCTCCAAGGGGTAAACGATAATTAAAAAGTTAGTACATGTTGATGGTTTAATCAGAGATATACCATTATTTACAATTTAGCTACAACTACATTAACATTACTTTCCCCGACGAGGATGGGATGCGAACCCACGCGTGCAGAGCACAATGGATTAGCAGTCCATCACCTTAACCACTCGGCCACCTCGTCTTATTGAGTGTTTGTAAAATAGGTTTTTGGTGGATTTTTGTTCCAAGGGGTAAACGATAATAAAAAATTTGGTACATGTTGATGGTTTAATCAGAGATATACCATTATTTACTATTTAGCTACAACTACATTAACATTACTTTCCCCGACGAGGATGGGATTCAAACCCACGCGTGCAGAGCACAATGGATTAGCAGTCCATCGCCTTAACCACTCGGACACCTCATCATATTGGGTGTTTGTTAAATAGGTTTTTTGTGGATTTTTGCTCCAAGGGGTAAACGATAATATAAAATTTGGTACATGTTGATGGTTTAATCAGAGATATAACATTATTTAGCTACACTACATTAAAATCACTTCCACCGACGAGGATGGGATTCAAACCCACGCATGCAGAGCACAATGGATTAGCAGTCCATCGCCTTAACCACTCGGCCACCTCGTCACATTGGGTGTTTGTGAAATTGGTTTTTGGTGAATTTTTGCTCCAAGGGCTAAATTATGATAAAAAATTTGGTACATGTTGATCGTTTAATCAGAGATATACCATTATTTACTATTTAGTAATTTAGCTACAACTACATTAAAATCACTTCCACCGACGAGGATGGGATTCATTTACATTTACATTTTAGTCATTTAGCAGACGCTCTTATCCAGAGCGACTTACAGGAGCAATTAGGGTTAAGTGCCTTGCTCAAGGGCACATTTACGTCATTTAGCAGACGCTCTAGTCCAGAGCGACTCACAAATTGATGCATTCACCCTATAGCCAGTGGGATAACCACTTTACAATTTTTTTTTGGGGGGGGGGGGGGGGGTAGAAGGATTACTTTATCCTATCCCAGGTATTCCTTAAAGAGGTGGGGTTTCAAATGTCTCCGGAAGGTGGTGAGCGACTCCGCTGTGTGTGTGGGGGGGGGGGGGGGGGTAGAAGGATTGCTTTATCCTATCCCAGGTATTCCTTAAAGAGGTGGGGTTTCAAATGTCTCCGGAAGGTGGTGAGTGACTCCGCTGTCCTGGCGTCGTGAGGGAGCTTGTTCCACCATTGGGGTGCCAGAGCAGCGAACAGTTTTGACTGGGCTGAGCGGGAACTATGCTTCCGCAGAGGAAGGGGAGCCAGCAGGCCAGAGGTGGATGAACGCAATGCCCTCGTTTGGGTGTAGGGACTGATCAGAGCCCGAAGGTACAGAGGTGCCGTTCCCCTCGCTGCTCCAAAGGCAAGCACCATGGTCTTGTAACGGATGCGAGCTTCAACTGGAAGCCAGTGGAGTGTGCGGAGGAGGGGGGTGACGTGAGAGAACTTGGGAAGGTTGAACACCAGACGGGCTGCGGCATTCTGGATGAGTTGTAGGGGTTTAATGGCACATGCAGGGAGGCCAGCCAACAGCGAGTTGCAGTAATCCAGACGGGAGATGACAAGTGCCTGGATTAGGACCTGTGCCGCTTCCTGTGTAAGGCAGGGTCGTACTCTCCGAATGTTGTAGAGCATGAACCTGCGGGAGCGGGTCACCGCCTTGATGTTAGCGGAGAACGACAGGGTGTTGTCCAGGGTCACGCCAAGGCTCTTCGCACTCTGGGAGGAGGACACAACGGAGTTGTCAACCGTGATGGCGAGATCATGGAACGGGCAGTCCTTCCCCGGGAGGAAGAGCAGCTCCGTCTTGCCAGGGTTCAGCTTGAGGTGGTGATCCGTCATCCATACTGATATGTCTGCCAGACATGCAGAGATGCGATTCGCCACCTGGTTATCAGAAGGGGGAAAGGAGAAGATTAGTTGTGTATCGTCAGCGTAGCAATGATAGGAGAGGCCGTGTGAGGATATGACAGAGCCAAGTGACTTGGTGTATAGGGAGAAAAGGAGAGGGCCTAGAACTGAGCCCTGGGGGACACCAGTGGTGAGAGCACGTGGTGCGGAGACAGCTTCTCGCCACGCCACTTGGTAGGAGCGACCGGTCAGGTAGGACGCAATCCAGGAGTGAGACGCGCCGGAGATGCCCAGCTCGGAGAGGGTGGAGAGGAGGATCTGATGGTTCACAGTATCAAAGGCAGCAGACAGGTCTAGAAGGACAAGAGCAGAGGAGAGAGAGTTAGCTTTAGCAGTGCGGAGAGTCTCCGTGACACAGAGAAGAGCAGTCTCAGTTGAATGACCAGTCCTGAAACCTGATTGGTTTGGATCAAGAAGGTCATTCTGAGAGAGATAGCAAGAGAGTTGGCTAAAGACGGCACGCTCAATGGTTTTGGAAAGAAAAGAAAGAAGGGATACTGGTCTGTAGTTGTTGACATCAGTGGGGTCGAGTGTTGGTTTTTTGAGAAGGGGAGCAACTCTCGCTCTCTTGAAGACGGAAGGGACATGGCCAGCGGTCAAGGATGAGTTGATCAGCGAGGTGAGGTAGGGGAGAAGGTCACCGGAGATGGTCTGGAGAAGGGAGGAGGGGATGGGGTCAAGCGGGCAGGTTGTTGGGCGGCCTGCAGTCACAAGTCGCAGGATTTTATCTGGAGAGAGAGGGGAGAAAGAAGTCAAAGCATAGGGTAGGGCAGTGTGAGCAGGACCAGCAGTGTCATTAGACTTAACAAACGAGGATCGGATGTCGTCAACCTTCTTTTCAAAGTGGTTGACGAAGTCATCCACAGAGAGAGAGGAGGGGGGGAGGATTCAGGAGGGAGGAAAATGTGGCAAAGAGCTTCCTAGGGTTAGAGGCAGATGCTTGGAATTTAGAGTGGTAGAAGGTGGCCTTAGCAGCAGAAACAGATGAAGAAAATGTAGAGAGGAGGGAGTGAAAAGATGCCAGGTCGGCAGGGAGTTTAGTTTTCTTCCATTTCCGCTCCGCTGCCCGGAGCTCTGTTCTGTGAGCTCGCAATGAGTCATCAAGCCACGGAGCTGGAGGGGAGGACCAAGCCGGCCGGGAGGATAGGGGACACAGAGAGTCAAAGGATGCAGAAAGGGAGGAGTGGAGGGTTGAGGAGGCAGAATCAGGAGATTGGAGGGAGAAGGATTGAGCAGATTCAAACCCAAGCGTGCAGAGCACAATGGATTAGCAGTCCATCGCCTTAACCACTCGGCCACCTCGTCCTATTGGGTGTTTATTAAATAGGTTTTTGGTGGATTTTTGCTCAAAGGGGTAAACGATAATGTAAAATTTGGTACATGTTGATGGTTTAATCAGAAATATACCATTATTTACTATTTAGTAATTTAGCTACAACTACATTAAAATCACTTCCACCAACGAGGATGGGTTTACGAACACACACGTGCAGAGCACAATGGATTAGCAGTCCATCGCCTTAACCACTCGGCCACCTCTTCCTGTTGGGTGTTTGTTAAATAGGTTTTTGGTGGATTTTTGCTCCAAGGGGTAAACGATAATATAAAAATTGGTACATGTTGATGGTTTAATCAGAGATATACCATTATTTACTATTTAGCTACAACTACATTATAATCACTTTCACCGACGAGGATGGGATTCGAACCCACGCATGCAGAGCACAATGGATTAGCAGTCCATCGCCTTAACCACTCAGCCACCTCGTCCTATTGGGTGTTTGTTAAATTGGTTTTTGGTGGATTTTTGCTCCAAGGGGTAAACGATAATTAAAAAGTTGGTACATGTTGATGGTTTAATCAGAGATATACCATTATTTACTATTTAGCTATAACTACATTAAAATCACTTTCCCCGACGAGGATGGGATTCGAACCCACGCGTGCAGAGGACAAGGGATTAGCAGTCCATCGCCTTAACCACTCGGCCACCTCATCCTATTGGGTGTTTGTTAAATAGGTTTTTGGTGGATTTTTGCTCCAAGGGGTAAACGATAATAAAAAATTTGGTACATGTTGATGGTTTATTCAGAGATATACCATTATTTACTATTTAGCTACAACTACATTAACATTACTTTCCCCGACGAGGATGGGATTCAAACCCACGCGTGCAGAGCACAATGGATTAGCAGTCCATCGCCTTAACCACTCGGACACCTCGTCATATTGGGTGTTTGTTAAATAGGTTTTTTGTGGATTTCTGCTCCAAGGGGTAAACGATAATATAACATTTGGTACATGTTGATGGTTTAATCAGAGATATACCATTATTTAGCTACACTACATTAAAATCACTTCCACCGACGAGGACGGGATTCAAACCCACGCATGCAGAGCACAATGGATTAGCAGTCCATCGCCTTAACCACTCGGCCACCTCGTCACATTGAGTGTTTGTGAAATTGGTTTTTGGTGGATTTTTGCTCCAAGGGGTAAACGATAATTAAAAAGTTGGTACATGTTGATGGTTTAATCAGAGATATACCATTATTTACTATTTAGCTATAACTACATTAAAATCACTTTCCCCGACGAGGATGGGATTCGAACCCACGCGTGCAGAGGACAAGGGATTAGCAGTCCATCGCCTTAACCACTCGGCCACCTCATCCTATTGGGTGTTTGTTAAATAGGTTTTTGGTGGATTTTTGCTCCAAGGGGTAAACGATAATAAAAAATGTGGTACATGTTGATGGTTTATTCAGAGATATACCATTATTTACTATTTAGCTACAACTACATTAACATTACTTTCCCCGACGAGGATGGGATTCAAACCCACGCGTGCAGAGCACAATGGATTAGCAGTCCATCGCCTTAACCACTCGGACACCTCGTCATATTGGGTGTTTGTTAAATAGGTTTTTTGTGGATTTTTGCTCCAAGGGGTAAACGATAATATAAAATTTGGTACATGTTGATGGTTTAATCAGATATATACCATTATTTAGCTACACTACATTAAAATCACTTCCACCGACGAGGACGGGATTCAAACCCACGCATGCAGAGCACAATGGATTAGCAGTCCATCGCCTTAACCACTCGGCCACCTCGTCACATTGGGTGTTTGTGAAATTGGTTTTTGGTGAATTTTTGCTCCAAGAGCTAAATTATGATTAAAAATTTGGTACATGTTGATCATTTAATCAGAGATATACCATTATTTACTATTTAGTAATTTAGCTACAACTACATTAAAATCACTTCCACCTACGAGGATGGGATTCGAACCCACGCGTGAAGAGCACAATGGATTAGCAGTGTATCGCCTTAACCACTCGGCCACCTCTTCCTATTGGGTGTTTGTTAAATAGGTTTTTGGTGGATTTTTGCTCCAAGGGGTAAATGATAATATAAAATGTGGTACATGTTGATGGTTTAATCAGAGATATACCATTATTTACTAATTTAGCTACAACTACATTAAAATCACTTCACCGACGAGTATGGGATTCGTACCCACGCGTGCAGAGCACAATGGATTAGCAGTCCATCGCCTTAACCACTCGGCCACCTCGTCCTATTGGGTGTTTGTTAAATAGGTTTTTGGTGGATTTTTGCTCCAAGGGGTAAACGATAATGTAAAATTTGGTACATGTTGATGGTTTAATCAGAGATATACCATTATTTACTATTTAGTAATTTAGCTACAACTACATTAAAATCACTTCCACCAACGAGGATGGGTTTACGAACACACACGTGCAGAGCACAATGGATTAGCAGTCCATCGCCTTAACCACTCGGCCACCTCTTCCTGTTGGGTGTTTGTAAAATAGGTTTTTGGTGGATTTTTGCTCCAAGGGGTAAACGATAATGTAAAATTTGGTACATGTTGATGGTTTAATCAGAGATATATACCATTATTTACTATTTAGTAATTTAGCTACAACTACATTAAAATCACTTCCACCGACGAGGATGGGTTTACGAACACACACGTGCAGAGCACAATGGATTAGCAGTCCATCGCCTTAACCACTCGGCCACCTCTTCCTGTTGGGTGTTTGTTAAATAGGTTTTTGGTGGATTTTTGCTCCAAGGGGTAAACGATAATATAAAAATTGGTATATGTTGATGGTTTAATCAGAGATATAACATTATTTACTATTTAGCTACAACTACATTAAAATCACTTCCACCGACGAGGATGGGATTCGAACCCACGTGTGCAAAGCACAATGGATTAGCAGTCCATCACCTTAACCACTCAGCCACCTCATCATATTGGGTGTTTGTTAAATAGGTTTTTGGTGGATTTTTGCTCCAAGGGCTAAATTATAATAAAAAATGTGGTACATGTTGATGGTGTAATCAGAGATCTACCATTATTTACAATTTAGCTACAACTACATTAAATTCACTTTCCCCTACGAGGATGGGATGCGAACCCACGCGTGCAGAGCACAATGGATTAGCAGTCCATCACCTTAACCACTCGGCCACCTCGTCTTATTGAGTGTTTGTAAAATAGGTTTTTGGTGGATTTTTGCTCCAAGGGGTAAACGATAATAAAAAATTTGGTACATGTTGATGGTTTAATCAGAGATATACCATAATTTACTATTTAGCTACAACTACATTAAAATTACTTTCCCCGACGAGGATGGGATTCAAACCCACGCGTGCAGAGCACAATGGATTAGCAGTCCATCGCCTTAACCACTCGCACACCTCGTCATATTGGGTGTTTGTTAAATAGGTTTTTTGTGGATTTTTGCTCCAAGGGGTAAACGATAATATAAAATTTGGTACATGTTGATGGTTTAATCAGAGATATACCATTATTTACTATTTAGCTACAACTACATTAACATTACTTTCCCCGACGAGGATGGGATTCAAACCCACGCGTGCAGAGCACAACGGATTAGCAGTCCATCGCCTTAACCACTCGGACACCTCGTCATATTGGGTGTGTGTTAAATAGGTTTTTTGTGGATTTTTGCTCCAAGGGGTAAACGATAATATAAAATTTGGTACATGTTGATGGTTTAATCAGAGATATACCATTATTTAGCTACACTACATTAAAATCACTTCGACCGACGAGGATGGGATTCAAACCCACGCATACAGAGCACAATGGATTAGCAGTCCATCGCCTTAACCACTCGGCCACCTCGTCACATTGGGTGTTTGTGAAATTGGTTTTTGGTGAATTTTTGCTCCAAGGGCTAAATTATGATTAAAAATTTGGTACATGTTGATCATTTAATCAGAGATATACCATTATTTACTATTTAGTAATTTAGCTACAACTACATTAAAATCACTTCCACCGACGAGGATGGGATTCGAACCCACGCGTGCAGAGCACAATGGATTAGCTGTCCATCGCCTTAACAACTCGGCCACCTCGTCCTATTGGGTGTTTGTTAAATAGGTTTTTGGTGGATTTTTGCTCCAAGGGGTAAACGATAATGTAAAATGTGGTACATGTTGATGGTTTAATCAGAGATATACCATTATTTACTATTTAGTAATTTAGCTACAACTACATTAAAATAACTTCCACCAACGAGGATGGGTTTACGAACACACACGTGCAGAGCACAATGGATTAGCAGTCCATCGCCTTAACCACTCGGCCACCTCTTCCTGTTGGGTGTTTGTTAAATAGGTTTTTGGTGGATTTTTGCTCCAAGGGGTAAACGATAATATAAAAATTGGTACATGTTGATGGTTTAATCAGAGATATACCATTATTTACTATTTAGCTACAACTACATTATAATCACTTCCACCGACAAGGATGGGATTCGAACCCACGCATGCAGAGCACAATGGATTAGCAGTCCATCGCCTTAACCACTCGGCCACCTCTTCCTGTTGGGTGTTTGTTAAATAGGTTTTTGGTGGATTTTTGCTCCAAGGGGTAAACGATAATTAAAAAGTTAGTACATGTTGATGGTTTAATCAGAGATATACCATTATTTACAATTTAGCTACAACTACATTAACATTACTTTCCCCGACGAGGATGGGATGCGAACCCACGCGTGCAGAGCACAATGGATTGGCAGTCCATCACCTTAACCACTCGGCCACCTCGTCTTATTGAGTGTTTGTAAAATAGGTTTTTGGTGGATTTTTGTTCCAAGGGGTAAACGATAATAAAAAATTTGGTACATGTTGATGGTTTAATCAGAGATATACCATTATTTACTATTTAGCTACAACTACATTAACATTACTTTCCCCGACGAGGATGGGATTCAAACCCACGCGTGCAGAGCACAATGGATTAGCAGTCCATCGCCTTAACCACTCGGACACCTCATCATATTGGGTGTTTGTTAAATAGTTTTTTTGTGGATTTTTGCTCCAAGGGGTAAACGATAATATAAAATTTGGTACATGTTGATGGTTTAATCAGAGATATAACATTATTTAGCTACACTACATTAAAATCACTTCCACCGACGAGGATGGGATTCAAACCCACGCATGCAGAGCACAATGGATTAGCAGTCCATCGCCTTAACCACTCGGCCACCTCGTCACATTGGGTGTCTGTGAAATTGGTTTTTGGTGAATTTTTGCTCCAAGGGCTAAATTATGATAAAAAATTTGGTACATGTTGATCGTTTAATCAGAGATATACCATTATTTACTATTTAGTAATTTAGCTACAACTACATTAAAATCACTTCCACCGACGAGGATGGGATTCATTTACATTTACATTTTAGTCATTTAGCAGACGCTCTTATCCAGAGCGACTTACAGGAGCAATTAGGGTTAAGTGCCTTGCTCAAGGGCACATTTACGTCATTTAGCAGACGCTCTAGTCCAGAGCGACTCACAAATTGATGCATTCACCCTATAGCCAGTGGGATAACCACTTTACAATTTTTTTTTGGGGGGGGGGGGGGGGGGGGGTAGAAGGATTACTTTATCCTATCCCAGGTATTCCTTAAAGAGGTGGGGTTTCAAATGTCTCCGGAAGGTGGTGAGCGACTCCGCTGTGTGTGTGGGGGGGGGGGGGGGGTAGAAGGATTGCTTTATCCTATCCCAGGTATTCCTTAAAGAGGTGGGGTTTCAAATGTCTCCGGAAGGTGGTGAGTGACTCCGCTGTCCTGGCGTCGTGAGGGAGCTTGTTCCACCATTGGGGTGCCAGAGCAGCGAACAGTTTTGACTGGGCTGAGCGGGAACTATGCTTCCGCAGAGGAAGGGGAGCCAGCAGGCCAGAGGTGGATGAACGCAATGCCCTCGTTTGGGTGTAGGGACTGATCAGAGCCCGAAGGTACAGAGGTGCCGTTCCCCTCGCTGCTCCAAAGGCAAGCACCATGGTCTTGTAACGGATGCGAGCTTCAACTGGAAGCCAGTGGAGTGTGCGGAGGAGGGGGGTGACGTGAGAGAACTTGGGAAGGTTGAACACCAGACGGGCTGCGGCATTCTGGATGAGTTGTAGGGGTTTAATGGCACATGCAGGGAGGCCAGCCAACAGCGAGTTGCAGTAATCCAGACGGGAGATGACAAGTGCCTGGATTAGGACCTGTGCCGCTTCCTGTGTAAGGCAGGGTCGTACTCTCCGAATGTTGTAGAGCATGAACCTGCGGGAGCGGGTCACCGCCTTGATGTTAGCGGAGAACGACAGGGTGTTGTCCAGGGTCACGCCAAGGCTCTTCGCACTCTGGGAGGAGGACACAACGGAGTTGTCAACCGTGATGGCGAGATCATGGAACGGGCAGTCCTTCCCCGGGAGGAAGAGCAGCTCCGTCTTGCCAGGGTTCAGCTTGAGGTGGTGATCCGTCATCCATACTGATATGTCTGCCAGACATGCAGAGATGCGATTCGCCACCTGGTTATCAGAAGGGGGAAAGGAGAAGATTAGTTGTGTATCGTCAGCGTAGCAATGATAGGAGAGGCCGTGTGAGGATATGACAGAGCCAAGTGACTTGGTGTATAGGGAGAAAAGGAGAGGGCCTAGAACTGAGCCCTGGGGGACACCAGTGGTGAGAGCACGTGGTGCGGAGACAGCTTCTCGCCACGCCACTTGGTAGGAGCGACCGGTCAGGTAGGACGCAATCCAGGAGTGAGACGCGCCGGAGATGCCCAGCTCGGAGAGGGTGGAGAGGAGGATCTGATGGTTCACAGTATCAAAGGCAGCAGACAGGTCTAGAAGGACAAGAGCAGAGGAGAGAGAGTTAGCTTTAGCAGTGCGGAGAGTCTCCGTGACACAGAGAAGAGCAGTCTCAGTTGAATGACCAGTCCTGAAACCTGATTGGTTTGGATCAAGAAGGTCATTCTGAGAGAGATAGCAAGAGAGTTGGCTAAAGACGGCACGCTCAATGGTTTTGGAAAGAAAAGAAAGAAGGGATACTGGTCTGTAGTTGTTGACATCAGTGGGGTCGAGTGTTGGTTTTTTGAGAAGGGGAGCAACTCTCGCTCTCTTGAAGACGGAAGGGACATGGCCAGCGGTCAAGGATGAGTTGATCAGCGAGGTGAGGTAGGGGAGAAGGTCACCGGAGATGGTCTGGAGAAGGGAGGAGGGGATGGGGTCAAGCGGGCAGGTTGTTGGGCGGCCTGCAGTCACAAGTCGCAGGATTTTATCTGGAGAGAGAGGGGAGAAAGAAGTCAAAGCATAGGGTAGGGCAGTGTGAGCAGGACCAGCAGTGTCATTAGACTTAACAAACGAGGATCGGATGTCGTCAACCTTCTTTTCAAAGTGGTTGACGAAGTCATCCACAGAGAGAGAGGAGGGGGGGAGGATTCAGGAGGGAGGAAAATGTGGCAAAGAGCTTCCTAGGGTTAGAGGCAGATGCTTGGAATTTAGAGTGGTAGAAGGTGGCCTTAGCAGCAGAAACAGATGAAGAAAATGTAGAGAGGAGGGAGTGAAAAGATGCCAGGTCGGCAGGGAGTTTAGTTTTCTTCCATTTCCGCTCCGCTGCCCGGAGCTCTGTTCTGTGAGCTCGCAATGAGTCATCAAGCCACGGAGCTGGAGGGGAGGACCAAGCCGGCCGGGAGGATAGGGGACACAGAGAGTCAAAGGATGCAGAAAGGGAGGAGTGGAGGGTTGAGGAGGCAGAATCAGGAGATTGGAGGGAGAAGGATTGAGCAGATTCAAACCCAAGCGTGCAGAGCACAATGGATTAGCAGTCCATCGCCTTAACCACTCGGCCACCTCGTCCTATTGGGTGTTTATTAAATAGGTTTTTGGTGGATTTTTGCTCAAAGGGGTAAACGATAATGTAAAATTTGGTACATGTTGATGGTTTAATCAGAAATATACCATTATTTACTATTTAGTAATTTAGCTACAACTACATTAAAATCACTTCCACCAACGAGGATGGGTTTACGAACACACACGTGCAGAGCACAATGGATTAGCAGTCCATCGCCTTAACCACTCGGCCACCTCTTCCTGTTGGGTGTTTGTTAAATAGGTTTTTGGTGGATTTTTGCTCCAAGGGGTAAACGATAATATAAAAATTGGTACATGTTGATGGTTTAATCAGAGATATACCATTATTTACTATTTAGCTACAACTACATTATAATCACTTTCACCGACGAGGATGGGATTCGAACCCACGCATGCAGAGCACAATGGATTAGCAGTCCATCGCCTTAACCACTCAGCCACCTCGTCCTATTGGGTGTTTGTTAAATTGGTTTTTGGTGGATTTTTGCTCCAAGGGGTAAACGATAATTAAAAAGTTGGTACATGTTGATGGTTTAATCAGAGATATACCATTATTTACTATTTAGCTATAACTACATTAAAATCACTTTCCCCGACGAGGATGGGATTCGAACCCACGCGTGCAGAGGACAAGGGATTAGCAGTCCATCGCCTTAACCACTCGGCCACCTCATCCTATTGGGTGTTTGTTAAATAGGTTTTTGGTGGATTTTTGCTCCAAGGGGTAAACGATAATAAAAAATTTGGTACATGTTGATGGTTTATTCAGAGATATACCATTATTTACTATTTAGCTACAACTACATTAACATTACTTTCCCCGACGAGGATGGGATTCAAACCCACGCGTGCAGAGCACAATGGATTAGCAGTCCATCGCCTTAACCACTCGGACACCTCGTCATATTGGGTGTTTGTTAAATAGGTTTTTTGTGGATTTCTGCTCCAAGGGGTAAACGATAATATAACATTTGGTACATGTTGATGGTTTAATCAGAGATATACCATTATTTAGCTACACTACATTAAAATCACTTCCACCGACGAGGACGGGATTCAAACCCACGCATGCAGAGCACAATGGATTAGCAGTCCATCGCCTTAACCACTCGGCCACCTCGTCACATTGAGTGTTTGTGAAATTGGTTTTTGGTGGATTTTTGCTCCAAGGGGTAAACGATAATTAAAAAGTTGGTACATGTTGATGGTTTAATCAGAGATATACCATTATTTACTATTTAGCTATAACTACATTAAAATCACTTTCCCCGACGAGGATGGGATTCGAACCCACGCGTGCAGAGGACAAGGGATTAGCAGTCCATCGCCTTAACCACTCGGCCACCTCATCCTATTGGGTGTTTGTTAAATAGGTTTTTGGTGGATTTTTGCTCCAAGGGGTAAACGATAATAAAAAATGTGGTACATGTTGATGGTTTATTCAGAGATATACCATTATTTACTATTTAGCTACAACTACATTAACATTACTTTCCCCGACGAGGATGGGATTCAAACCCACGCGTGCAGAGCACAATGGATTAGCAGTCCATCGCCTTAACCACTCGGACACCTCGTCATATTGGGTGTTTGTTAAATAGGTTTTTTGTGGATTTTTGCTCCAAGGGGTAAACGATAATATAAAATTTGGTACATGTTGATGGTTTAATCAGATATATACCATTATTTAGCTACACTACATTAAAATCACTTCCACCGACGAGGACTGGATTCAAACCCACGCATGCAGAGCACAATGGATTAGCAGTCCATCGCCTTAACCACTCGGCCACCTCGTCACATTGGGTGTTTGTGAAATTGGTTTTTGGTGAATTTTTGCTCCAAGAGCTAAATTATGATTAAAAATTTGGTACATGTTGATCGTTTAATCAGAGATATACCATTATTTACTATTTAGTAATTTAGCTACAACTACATTAAAATCACTTCCACCTACGAGGATGGGATTCGAACCCACGCGTGAAGAGCACAATGGATTAGCAGTGTATCGCCTTAACCACTCGGCCACCTCTTCCTATTGGGTGTTTGTTAAATAGGTTTTTGGTGGATTTTTGCTCCAAGGGGTAAATGATAATATAAAATGTGGTACATGTTGATGGTTTAATCAGAGATATACCATTATTTACTAATTTAGCTACAACTACATTAAAATCACTTCACCGACGAGTATGGGATTCGTACCCACGCGTGCAGAGCACAATGGATTAGCAGTCCATCGCCTTAACCACTCGGCCACCTCGTCCTATTGGGTGTTTGTTAAATAGGTTTTTGGTGGATTTTTGCTCCAAGGGGTAAACGATAATGTAAAATTTGGTACATGTTGATGGTTTAATCAGAGATATACCATTATTTACTATTTAGTAATTTAGCTACAACTACATTAAAATCACTTCCACCAACGAGGATGGGTTTACGAACACACACGTGCAGAGCACAATGGATTAGCAGTCCATCGCCTTAACCACTCGGCCACCTCTTCCTGTTGGGTGTTTGTAAAATAGGTTTTTGGTGGATTTTTGCTCCAAGGGGTAAACGATAATGTAAAATTTGGTACATGTTGATGGTTTAATCAGAGATATATACCATTATTTACTATTTAGTAATTTAGCTACAACTACATTAAAATCACTTCCACCGACGAGGATGGGTTTACGAACACACACGTGCAGAGCACAATGGATTAGCAGTCCATCGCCTTAACCACTCGGCCACCTCTTCCTGTTGGGTGTTTGTTAAATAGGTTTTTGGTGGATTTTTGCTCCAAGGGGTAAACGATAATATAAAAATTGGTATATGTTGATGGTTTAATCAGAGATATAACATTATTTACTATTTAGCTACAACTACATTAAAATCACTTCCACCGACGAGGATGGGATTCGAACCCACGTGTGCAAAGCACAATGGATTAGCAGTCCATCACCTTAACCACTCAGCCACCTCATCATATTGGGTGTTTGTTAAATAGGTTTTTGGTGGATTTTTGCTCCAAGGGCTAAATTATAATAAAAAATGTGGTACATGTTGATGGTGTAATCAGAGATCTACCATTATTTACAATTTAGCTACAACTACATTAAATTCACTTTCCCCTACGAGGATGGGATGCGAACCCACGCGTGCAGAGCACAATGGATTAGCAGTCCATCACCTTAACCACTCGGCCACCTCGTCTTATTGAGTGTTTGTAAAATAGGTTTTTGGTGGATTTTTGCTCCAAGGGGTAAACGATAATAAAAAATTTGGTACATGTTGATGGTTTAATCAGAGATATACCATTATTTACTATTTAGCTACAACTACATTAAAATTACTTTCCCCGACGAGGATGGGATTCAAACCCACGCGTGCAGAGCACAATGGATTAGCAGTCCATCGCCTTAACCACTCGCACACCTCGTCATATTGGGTGTTTGTTAAATAGGTTTTTTGTGGATTTTTGCTCCAAGGGGTAAACGATAATATAAAATTTGGTACATGTTGATGGTTTATTCAGAGATATACCATTATTTACTATTTAGCTACAACTACATTAACATTACTTTCCCCGACGAGGATGGGATTCAAACCCACGCGTGCAGAGCACAATGGATTAGCAGTCCATCGCCTTAACCACTCGGACACCTCGTCATATTGGGTGTTTGTTAAATAGGTTTTTTGTGGATTTTTGCTCCAAGGGGTAAACGATAATATAAAATTTGGTACATGTTGATGGTTTAATCAGATATATACCATTATTTAGCTACACTACATTAAAATCACTTCCACCGACGAGGACTGGATTCAAACCCACGCATGCAGAGCACAATGGATTAGCAGTCCATCGCCTTAACCACTCGGCCACCTCGTCACATTGGGTGTTTGTGAAATTGGTTTTTGGTGAATTTTTGCTCCAAGAGCTAAATTATGATTAAAAATTTGGTACATGTTGATCGTTTAATCAGAGATATACCATTATTTACTATTTAGTAATTTAGCTACAACTACATTAAAATCACTTCCACCTACGAGGATGGGATTCGAACCCACGCGTGAAGAGCACAATGGATTAGCAGTGTATCGCCTTAACCACTCGGCCACCTCTTCCTATTGGGTGTTTGTTAAATAGGTTTTTGGTGGATTTTTGCTCCAAGGGGTAAATGATAATATAAAATGTGGTACATGTTGATGGTTTAATCAGAGATATACCATTATTTACTAATTTAGCTACAACTACATTAAAATCACTTCACCGACGAGTATGGGATTCGTACCCACGCGTGCAGAGCACAATGGATTAGCAGTCCATCGCCTTAACCACTCGGCCACCTCGTCCTATTGGGTGTTTGTTAAATAGGTTTTTGGTGGATTTTTGCTCCAAGGGGTAAACGATAATGTAAAATTTGGTACATGTTGATGGTTTAATCAGAGATATACCATTATTTACTATTTAGTAATTTAGCTACAACTACATTAAAATCACTTCCACCAACGAGGATGGGTTTACGAACACACACGTGCAGAGCACAATGGATTAGCAGTCCATCGCCTTAACCACTCGGCCACCTCTTCCTGTTGGGTGTTTGTAAAATAGGTTTTTGGTGGATTTTTGCTCCAAGGGGTAAACGATAATGTAAAATTTGGTACATGTTGATGGTTTAATCAGAGATATATACCATTATTTACTATTTAGTAATTTAGCTACAACTACATTAAAATCACTTCCACCGACGAGGATGGGTTTACGAACACACACGTGCAGAGCACAATGGATTAGCAGTCCATCGCCTTAACCACTCGGCCACCTCTTCCTGTTGGGTGTTTGTTAAATAGGTTTTTGGTGGATTTTTGCTCCAAGGGGTAAACGATAATATAAAAATTGGTATATGTTGATGGTTTAATCAGAGATATAACATTATTTACTATTTAGCTACAACTACATTAAAATCACTTCCACCGACGAGGATGGGATTCGAACCCACGTGTGCAAAGCACAATGGATTAGCAGTCCATCACCTTAACCACTCAGCCACCTCATCATATTGGGTGTTTGTTAAATAGGTTTTTGGTGGATTTTTGCTCCAAGGGCTAAATTATAATAAAAAATGTGGTACATGTTGATGGTGTAATCAGAGATCTACCATTATTTACAATTTAGCTACAACTACATTAAATTCACTTTCCCCTACGAGGATGGGATGCGAACCCACGCGTGCAGAGCACAATGGATTAGCAGTCCATCACCTTAACCACTCGGCCACCTCGTCTTATTGAGTGTTTGTAAAATAGGTTTTTGGTGGATTTTTGCTCCAAGGGGTAAACGATAATAAAAAATTTGGTACATGTTGATGGTTTAATCAGAGATATACCATTATTTACTATTTAGCTACAACTACATTAAAATTACTTTCCCCGACGAGGATGGGATTCAAACCCACGCGTGCAGAGCACAATGGATTAGCAGTCCATCGCCATAACCACTCGCACACCTCGTCATATTGGGTGTTTGTTAAATAGGTTTTTTGTGGATTTTTGCTCCAAGGGGTAAACGATAATATAAAATTTGGTACATGTTGATGGTTTAATCAGAGATATACCATTATTTACTATTTAGCTACAACTACATTAACATTACTTTCCCCGACGAGGATGGGATTCAAACCCACGCGTGCAGAGCACAACGGATTAGCAGTCCATCGCCTTAACCACTCGGACACCTCGTCATATTGGGTGTGTGTTAAATAGGTTTTTTGTGGATTTTTGCTCCAAGGGGTAAACGATAATATAAAATTTGGTACATGTTGATGGTTTAATCAGAGATATACCATTATTTAGCTACACTACATTAAAATCACTTCGACCGACGAGGATGGGATTCAAACCCACGCATACAGAGCACAATGGATTAGCAGTCCATCGCCTTAACCACTCGGCCACCTCGTCACATTGGGTGTTTGTGAAATTGGTTTTTGGTGAATTTTTGCTCCAAGGGCTAAATTATGATTAAAAATTTGGTACATGTTGATCATTTAATCAGAGATATACCATTATTTACTATTTAGTAATTTAGCTACAACTACATTAAAATCACTTCCACCGACGAGGATGGGATTCGAACCCACGCGTGCAGAGCACAATGGATTAGCTGTCCATCGCCTTAACAACTCGGCCACCTCGTCCTATTGGGTGTTTGTTAAATAGGTTTTTGGTGGATTTTTGCTCCAAGGGGTAAACGATAATGTAAAATGTGGTACATGTTGATGGTTTAATCAGAGATATACCATTATTTACTATTTAGTAATTTAGCTACAACTACATTAAAATAACTTCCACCAACGAGGATGGGTTTACGAACACACACGTGCAGAGCACAATGGATTAGCAGTCCATCGCCTTAACCACTCGGCCACCTCTTCCTGTTGGGTGTTTGTTAAATAGGTTTTTGGTGGATTTTTGCTCCAAGGGGTAAACGATAATATAAAAATTGGTACATGTTGATGGTTTAATCAGAGATATACCATTATTTACTATTTAGCTACAACTACATTATAATCACTTCCACCGACAAGGATGGGATTCGAACCCACGCATGCAGAGCACAATGGATTAGCAGTCCATCGCCTTAACCACTCGGCCACCTCTTCCTGTTGGGTGTTTGTTAAATAGGTTTTTGGTGGATTTTTGCTCCAAGGGGTAAACGATAATTAAAAAGTTAGTACATGTTGATGGTTTAATCAGAGATATACCATTATTTACAATTTAGCTACAACTACATTAACATTACTTTCCCCGACGAGGATGGGATGCGAACCCACGCGTGCAGAGCACAATGGATTAGCAGTCCATCACCTTAACCACTCGGCCACCTCGTCTTATTGAGTGTTTGTAAAATAGGTTTTTGGTGGATTTTTGTTCCAAGGGGTAAACGATAATAAAAAATTTGGTACATGTTGATGGTTTAATCAGAGATATACCATTATTTACTATTTAGCTACAACTACATTAACATTACTTTCCCCGACGAGGATGGGATTCAAACCCACGCGTGCAGAGCACAATGGATTAGCAGTCCATCGCCTTAACCACTCGGACACCTCATCATATTGGGTGTTTGTTAAATAGTTTTTTTGTGGATTTTTGCTCCAAGGGGTAAACGATAATATAAAATTTGGTACATGTTGATGGTTTAATCAGAGATATAACATTATTTAGCTACACTACATTAAAATCACTTCCACCGACGAGGATGGGATTCAAACCCACGCATGCAGAGCACAATGGATTAGCAGTCCATCGCCTTAACCACTCGGCCACCTCGTCACATTGGGTGTCTGTGAAATTGGTTTTTGGTGAATTTTTGCTCCAAGGGCTAAATTATGATAAAAAATTTGGTACATGTTGATCGTTTAATCAGAGATATACCATTATTTACTATTTAGTAATTTAGCTACAACTACATTAAAATCACTTCCACCGACGAGGATGGGATTCATTTACATTTACATTTTAGTCATTTAGCAGACGCTCTTATCCAGAGCGACTTACAGGAGCAATTAGGGTTAAGTGCCTTGCTCAAGGGCACATTTACGTCATTTAGCAGACGCTCTAGTCCAGAGCGACTCACAAATTGATGCATTCACCCTATAGCCAGTGGGATAACCACTTTACAATTTTTTTTTTGGGGGGGGGGGGGGGGGTAGAAGGATTACTTTATCCTATCCCAGGTATTCCTTAAAGAGGTGGGGTTTCAAATGTCTCCGGAAGGTGGTGAGCGACTCCGCTGTGTGTGTGGGGGGGGGGGGGGGGGTAGAAGGATTGCTTTATCCTATCCCAGGTATTCCTTAAAGAGGTGGGGTTTCAAATGTCTCCGGAAGGTGGTGAGTGACTCCGCTGTCCTGGCGTCGTGAGGGAGCTTGTTCCACCATTGGGGTGCCAGAGCAGCGAACAGTTTTGACTGGGCTGAGCGGGAACTATGCTTCCGCAGAGGAAGGGGAGCCAGCAGGCCAGAGGTGGATGAACGCAATGCCCTCGTTTGGGTGTAGGGACTGATCAGAGCCCGAAGGTACAGAGGTGCCGTTCCCCTCGCTGCTCCAAAGGCAAGCACCATGGTCTTGTAACGGATGCGAGCTTCAACTGGAAGCCAGTGGAGTGTGCGGAGGAGGGGGGTGACGTGAGAGAACTTGGGAAGGTTGAACACCAGACGGGCTGCGGCATTCTGGATGAGTTGTAGGGGTTTAATGGCACATGCAGGGAGGCCAGCCAACAGCGAGTTGCAGTAATCCAGACGGGAGATGACAAGTGCCTGGATTAGGACCTGTGCCGCTTCCTGTGTAAGGCAGGGTCGTACTCTCCGAATGTTGTAGAGCATGAACCTGCGGGAGCGGGTCACCGCCTTGATGTTAGCGGAGAACGACAGGGTGTTGTCCAGGGTCACGCCAAGGCTCTTCGCACTCTGGGAGGAGGACACAACGGAGTTGTCAACCGTGATGGCGAGATCATGGAACGGGCAGTCCTTCCCCGGGAGGAAGAGCAGCTCCGTCTTGCCAGGGTTCAGCTTGAGGTGGTGATCCGTCATCCATACTGATATGTCTGCCAGACATGCAGAGATGCGATTCGCCACCTGGTTATCAGAAGGGGGAAAGGAGAAGATTAGTTGTGTATCGTCAGCGTAGCAATGATAGGAGAGGCCGTGTGAGGATATGACAGAGCCAAGTGACTTGGTGTATAGGGAGAAAAGGAGAGGGCCTAGAACTGAGCCCTGGGGGACACCAGTGGTGAGAGCACGTGGTGCGGAGACAGCTTCTCGCCACGCCACTTGGTAGGAGCGACCGGTCAGGTAGGACGCAATCCAGGAGTGAGACGCGCCGGAGATGCCCAGCTCGGAGAGGGTGGAGAGGAGGATCTGATGGTTCACAGTATCAAAGGCAGCAGACAGGTCTAGAAGGACAAGAGCAGAGGAGAGAGAGTTAGCTTTAGCAGTGCGGAGAGTCTCCGTGACACAGAGAAGAGCAGTCTCAGTTGAATGACCAGTCCTGAAACCTGATTGGTTTGGATCAAGAAGGTCATTCTGAGAGAGATAGCAAGAGAGTTGGCTAAAGACGGCACGCTCAATGGTTTTGGAAAGAAAAGAAAGAAGGGATACTGGTCTGTAGTTGTTGACATCAGTGGGGTCGAGTGTTGGTTTTTTGAGAAGGGGAGCAACTCTCGCTCTCTTGAAGACGGAAGGGACATGGCCAGCGGTCAAGGATGAGTTGATCAGCGAGGTGAGGTAGGGGAGAAGGTCACCGGAGATGGTCTGGAGAAGGGAGGAGGGGATGGGGTCAAGCGGGCAGGTTGTTGGGCGGCCTGCAGTCACAAGTCGCAGGATTTTATCTGGAGAGAGAGGGGAGAAAGAAGTCAAAGCATAGGGTAGGGCAGTGTGAGCAGGACCAGCAGTGTCATTAGACTTAACAAACGAGGATCGGATGTCGTCAACCTTCTTTTCAAAGTGGTTGACGAAGTCATCCACAGAGAGAGAGGAGGGGGGGAGGATTCAGGAGGGAGGAAAATGTGGCAAAGAGCTTCCTAGGGTTAGAGGCAGATGCTTGGAATTTAGAGTGGTAGAAGGTGGCCTTAGCAGCAGAAACAGATGAAGAAAATGTAGAGAGGAGGGAGTGAAAAGATGCCAGGTCGGCAGGGAGTTTAGTTTTCTTCCATTTCCGCTCCGCTGCCCGGAGCTCTGTTCTGTGAGCTCGCAATGAGTCATCAAGCCACGGAGCTGGAGGGGAGGACCAAGCCGGCCGGGAGGATAGGGGACACAGAGAGTCAAAGGATGCAGAAAGGGAGGAGTGGAGGGTTGAGGAGGCAGAATCAGGAGATTGGAGGGAGAAGGATTGAGCAGATTCAAACCCAAGCGTGCAGAGCACAATGGATTAGCAGTCCATCGCCTTAACCACTCGGCCACCTCGTCCTATTGGGTGTTTATTAAATAGGTTTTTGGTGGATTTTTGCTCAAAGGGGTAAACGATAATGTAAATTTGGTACATGTTGATGGTTTAATCAGAAATATACCATTATTTACTATTTAGTAATTTAGCTACAACTACATTAAAATCACTTCCACCAACGAGGATGGGTTTACGAACACACACGTGCAGAGCACAATGGATTAGCAGTCCATCGCCTTAACCACTCGGCCACCTCTTCCTGTTGGGTGTTTGTTAAATAGGTTTTTGGTGGATTTTTGCTCCAAGGGGTAAACGATAATATAAAAATTGGTACATGTTGATGGTTTAATCAGAGATATACCATTATTTACTATTTAGCTACAACTACATTATAATCACTTTCACCGACGAGGATGGGATTCGAACCCACGCATGCAGAGCACAATGGATTAGCAGTCCATCGCCTTAACCACTCAGCCACCTCATCCTATTGGTTGTTTGTTAAATTGGTTTTTGGTGAATTTTTGCTCCAAGGGCTAAATTATGATTAAAAATTTGGTACATGTTGATCGTTTAATCAGAGATATACCATTATTTACTATTTAGTAATTTAGCTACAACTACATTAAAATCACTTCCACCGACGAGGATGGGATTCAAACCCACGCATGCAGAGCACAATGGATTAGCAGTCCATCGCCTTAACCACTCGGCCACCTCGTCACATTGGGTGTTTGTGAAATTGGTTTTTGGTGAATTTTTGCTCCAAGGGCTAAATTATGATTAAAAATTTGGTACATGTTGATCGTTTAATCAGAGATATACCATTATTTACTATTTAGTAATTTAGCTACAACTACATTAAAATCACTTCCACCGACGAGGATGGGATTCAAACCCACGCGTGCAGAGCACAATGGATTAGCAGTCCATCGCCTTAACCACTCGGCCACCTCGTCCTATTGGGTGTTTGTTAAATAGGTTTTTGGTGGATTTTTGCTCCAAGGGGTAAACGATAATGTAAAATTTGGTCCATGTTGATGGTTTAATCAGAGATATACCATTATTTACTATTTAGTAATTTAGCTACAACTACATTAAAATCACTTCCACCAACGAGGATGGGTTTACGAACACACACGTGCAGAGCACAATGGATTAGCAGTCCATCGCTTTAACCACTCGGCCACCTCTTCCTGTTGGGTGTTTGTTAAATAGGTTTTTTGTGGATTCTTGCTCCAAGGGGTAAACGATAATATAAAATTAGGTACATGTTGATGGTTTAATCAGAGATATACCATTATTTAGCTACACTACATTAAAATCACTTCCACCGACGAGGACGGGATTCAAACCCACGCATGCAGAGCACAATGGATTAGCAGTCCATCGCCTTAACCACTCGGCCACCTCGTCACATTGGGTGTTTGTGAAATTGGTTTTTTGTGAATTTTGGCTCCAAGGGCTAAATTATGATAAAAAATTTGGTACATGTTGATCGTTTAATCAGAGATATACCATTATTTACTATTTAGTAATTTAGCTACAACTACATTAAAATCACTTCCACCGACGAGGATGGGATTCTAACCCACGCGCGAAGAGCACAATGGATTAGCAGTCTATCGCCTTAACCACTCGGCCACCTCTTCCTATTGTGTGTTTGTTAAATAGGTTTTTGGTGGATTTTTGCTCCAAGGGGTAAATGATAATATAAAATTTGGTACATGTTGATGGTTTAATCAGAGATATACCATTATTTACTAATTTAGCTACAACTACATTCAAATCGCTTCACCGACGAGTATGGGATTCGTACCCACGCGTGCAGAGCACAATTGATTAGCAGTCCATCGCCTTAACCACTCGGCCACCTCGTCCTATTGGGTGTTTGTTAAATAGGTTTTTGGTGGATTTTTGCTCCAAGGGGTAAACGATAATTAAAAAGTTGGTACATGTTGATGGTTTAATCAGAGATATACCATTATTTACTATTTAGCTATAACTACATTAAAATCACTTTCCCGGAAGAGGATGGGATTCGAACCCACGCGTGCAGAGGACAAGGGATTAGCAGTCCATCGCCTTAACCACTCGGCCACCTCTTCACATTGGGTGTTTGTGAAATTGGTTTTTGGTGAATTTTTGCTCCAAGAGCTAAATTATGATTAAAAATTTGGTACATGTTGATCGTTTAATCAGAGATATACCATTATTTACTATTTAGTAATTTAGCTACAACTACATTAAAATCACTTCCACCGACGAGGATGGGATTCGAACCCACGCGTGAAGAGCACAATGGATTAGCAGTGTATCGCCTTAACCACTCGGCCACCTCTTCCTATTGGGTGTTTGTTAAATAGGTTTTTGGTGGATTTTTGCTCCAAGGGGTAAATGATAATATAAAATGTGGTACATGTTGATGGTTTAATCAGAGATATACCATTATTTACTAATTTAGCTACAACTACATTAAAATCACTTCACCGACGAGTATGGGATTTGTACCCACGCGTGCAGAGCACAATGGATTAGCAGTCCATCGCCTTAACCACTCGGCCACCTCTTCCTATTGGGTGTTTGTTAAATAGGTTTTTGGTGGATTTTTGCTCCAAGGGGTAAACGATAATGTAAAATTTGGTACATGTTGATGGTTTAATCAGAGATATACCATTATTTACTATTTAGTAATTTAGCTACAACTACATTAAAATCACTTCCACCAACTAGGATGGGTTTACGAACACACACGTGCAGAGCACAATGGATTAGCAGTCCATCGCCTTAACCACTCGGCCACCTCTTCCTGTTGGGTGTTTGTTAAATAGGTTTTTGGTGGATTTTTGCTCCAAGGGGTAAACGATAATATAAAATTTGGTACATGTTGATGGTTTAATCAGAGATAAACCATTATTTACTATTTAGCTACAACTACATTATAATCACTTCCACTGACGAGGATGGGATTCGAACCCACGCATGCAGAGCACAATGGATTAGCAGTCCATCGCCTTAACCACTCAGCCACCTCATCCTATTGGGTGTTTGTTAAATAGGTTTTTGGTGGATTTTTGCTCCAAGGGGTAAACGATAATTAAAAAGTTGGTACATGTTGATGGTTTAATCAGAGATATACCATTATTTACAATTTAGCTACAACTACATTAACATTACTTTCCCCGACGAGGATGGGATGCGAACCCACGCATGCAGAGCACAATGGATTAGCAGTCCATCACCTTAACCACTCGGCCACCTCGTCTTAATAAGTGTTTGTAAAATAGGTTTTTGGTGGATTTTTGCTCCAAGGGGTAAACGATAATAAAAAATTTGGTACATGTTGATGGTTTAATCAGAGATATACCATTATTTACTATTTAGCTACAACTACATTAACATTACTTTCCCCGACGAGGATGGGATTCAAACCCACGCGTGCAGAGCACAATGGATTAGCAGTCCATCGCCTTAACCACTCGGACACCTCGTCATATTGGGTGTTTGTTAAATAGGTTTTTTGTGGATTTTTGCTCCAAGGGGTAAACGATAATATAAAATTTGGTACATGTTGATGGTTTAATCAGAGATATACCATTATTTAGCTACACTACATTAAAATCACTTCCACCGACGAGGATGGGATTCAAACCCATGCATGCAGAGCACAATGGATTAGCAGTCCATCGCCTTAACCACTCGGCCACCTCGTCACATTGGGTGTTTGTGAAATTGGTTTTTGGTGAATTTTTGCTCCAAGGGCTAAATTATGATAAAAAATTTGGTACATGTTGATCGTTTAATCAGAGATATACCATTATTTACTATTTAGTAATTTAGCTACAACTACATTAAAATCACTTCCACCGACGAGGATGGGATTCAAACCCACGCGTGCAGAGCACAATGGATTAGCGGTCCATCGCCTTAACCACTCGGCCACCTCGTCCTATTGGGTGTTTGTTAAATAGGTTTTTGGTGGATTTTTGCTCCAATGGGTAAACGATAATGTAAAATTTGGTCCATGTTGATGGTTTAATCAGAGATATACCATTATTTACTATTTAGTAATTTAGCTACAACTACATTAAAATCACTTCCACCAACGAGGATGGGTTTACGAACACACACGTGCAGAGCACAATGGATTAGCAGTCCATCGCCTTAACCACTCGGCCACCTCTTCCTGTTGGGTGTTTGTTAAATAGGTTTTTGGTGGATTTTTGCTCCAAGGGGTAAACGATAATATAAAAATTGGTACATGTTGATGGTTTAATCAGAGATATACCATTATTTACTATTTAGCTACAACTACATTATAATCACTTCCACCAACGAGGATGGGATTCGAACCCACGCATGCAGAGCACAATGGATTAACAGTCCATCGCCTTAACCACTCAGCCACCTCGTCCTATTGGGTGTTTGTTAAATTGGTTTTTGGTGGATTTTTGCTCCAAGGGGTAAACGATAATTAAAAAGTTGGTACATGTTGATGGTTTAATCAGAGATATACCATTATTTACTATTTAGCTATAACTACATTAAAATCACTTTCCCCGACGAGGATGGGATTCGAACCCACGTGTGCAGAGGACAAGGGATTAGCAGTCCATCGCCTTAACCACTCGGCCACCTCATCCTATTGGGTGTTTGTTAAATAGGTTTTTGGTGGATTTTTGCTCCAAGGGGTAAACGATAATAAAAAATTTGGTACATGTTGATGGTTTAATCAGAGATATACCATTATTTACTATTTAGTAATTTAGCTACAACTACATTAAAATCACTTCCACAAACGAGGATGGGTTTACGAACACACACGTGCAGAGCACAATGGATTAGCAGTCCATCGCTTTAACCACTCGGCCACCTCTTCCTGTTGGGTGTTTGTTAAATAGGTTTTTTGTGGATTCTTGCTCCAAGGGGTAAACGATAATATAAAATTTGGTACATGTTGATGGTTTAATCAGAGATATACCATTATTTAGCTACACTACATTAAAATCACTTCCACCGACGAGGACGGGATTCAAACCCACGCATGCAGAGCACAATGGATTAGCAGTCCATCGCCTTAACCACTCGGCCACCTCGTCACATTGGGTGTTTGTGAAATTGGTTTTTTGTGAATTTTGGCTCCAAGGGCTAAATTATGATAAAAAATGTGGTACATGTTGATCGTTTAATCAGAGATATACCATTATTTACTATTTAGTAATTTAGCTACAACTACATTAAAATCACTTCCACCGACGAGGATGGGATTCTAACCCACGCGCGAAGAGCACAATGGATTAGCAGTCTATCGCCTTAACCACTCGGCCACCTCTTCCTATTGTGTGTTTGTTAAATAGGTTTTTGGTGGATTTTTGCTCCAAGGGGTAAATGATAATATAAAATTTGGTACATGTTGATGGTTTAATCAGAGATATACCATTATTTACTAATTTAGCTACAACTACATTCAAATCGCTTCACCGACGAGTATGGGATTCGTACCCACGCGTGCAGAGCACAATTGATTAGCAGTCCATCGCCTTAACCACTCGGCCACCTCGTCCTATTGGGTGTTTGTTAAATAGGTTTTTGGTGGATTTTTGCTCCAAGGGGTAAACGATAATTAAAAAGTTGGTACATGTTGATGGTTTAATCAGAGATATACCATTATTTACTATTTAGCTATAACTACATTAAAATCACTTTCCCGGACGAGGATGGGATTCGAACCCACGCGTGCAGAGGACAAG
This sequence comes from Coregonus lavaretus, assembly GCF_964263955.1. NCBI lineage: Eukaryota > Metazoa > Chordata > Actinopteri > Salmoniformes > Salmonidae > Coregonus > Coregonus lavaretus. The sequence continues at coordinate 25,688,777 of NC_140025.1, read as the reverse complement.
GGATTAGCAGTCCATCGCCTTAACCACTCGGCCACCTCTCCACATTGGGTGTTTGTGAAATTGGTTTTTGGTGAATTTTTGCTCCAAGAGCTAAATTATGATTAAAAATTTGGTACATGTTGATCGTTTAATCAGAGATATACCATTATTTACTATTTAGTAATTTAGCTACAACTACATTAAAATCACTTCCACCGACGAGGATGGGATTCGAACCCACGCGTGAAGAGCACAATGGATTAGCAGTGTATCACCTTAACCACTCGGCCACCTCTTCCTATTGGGTGTTTGTTAAATAGGTTTTTGGTGGATTTTTGCTCCAAGGGGTAAATGATAATATAAAATGTGGTACATGTTGATGGTTTAATCAGAGATATACCATTATTTACTAATTTAGCTACAACTACATTAAAATCACTTCACCGACGAGTATGGGATTCGTACCCACGCGTGCAGAGCACAATGGATTAGCAGTCCATCGCCTTAACCACTCGGCCACCTCGTCCTATTGGGTGTTTGTTAAATAGGTTTTTGGTGGATTTTTGCTCCAAGGGGTAAACGATAATGTAAAATTTGGTACATGTTGATGGTTTAATCAGAGATATACCATTATTTACTATTTAGTAATTTAGCTACAACTACATTAAAATCACTTCCACCAACTAGGATGGGTTTACGAACACACACGTGCAGAGCACAATGGATTAGCAGTCCATCGCCTTAACCACTCGGCCACCTCTTCCTGTTGGGTGTTTGTTAAATAGGTTTTTGGTGGATTTTTGCTCCAAGGGGTAAACGATAATATAAAATTTGGTACATGTTGATGGTTTAATCAGAGATATACCATTATTTACTATTTAGCTACAACTACATTATAATCACTTCCACCGACGAGGATGGGATTTGAACCCACGCATGCAGAGCACAATGGATTAGCAGTCCATCGCCTTAACCACTCAGCCACCTCATCCTATTGGGTGTTTGTTAAATAGGTTTTTGGTGGATTTTTGCTCCAAGGGGTAAACGATAATTAAAAAGTTGGTACATGTTGATGGTTTAATCAGAGATATACCATTATTTACAATTTAGCTACAACTACATTAACATTACTTTCCCCGACGAGGATGGGATGCGAACCCACGCATGCAGAGCACAATGGATTAGCAGTCCATCACCTTAACCACTCGGCCACCTCGTCTTAATAAGTGTTTGTAAAATAGGTTTTTGGTGGATTTTTGCTCCAAGGGGTAAACGATAATAAAAAATTTGGTACATGTTGATGGTTTAATCAGAGATATACCATTATTTACTATTTAGCTACAACTACATTAACATTACTTTCCCCGACGAGGATGGGATTCAAACCCACGCGTGCAGAGCACAATTGATTAGCAGTCCATCGCCTTAACCACTCGGACACCTCGTCATATTGGGTGTTTGTTAAATAGGTTTTTTGTGGATTTTTGCTCCAAGGGGTAAACGATAATATAAAATTTGGTACATGTTGATGGTTAATCAGAGATATACCATTATTTAGCTACACTACATTAAAATCACTTCCACCGACGAGGATGGGATTCAAACCCATGCATGCAGAGCACAATGGATTAGCAGTCCATCGCCTTAACCACTCGGCCACCTCGTCACATTGGGTGTTTGTGAAATTGGTTTTTGGTGAATTTTTGCTCCAAGGGCTAAATTATGATAAAAAATTTGGTACATGTTGATCGTTTAATCAGAGATATAGCATTATTTACTATTTAGTAATTTAGCTACAACTACATTAAAATCACTTCCACCGACGAGGATGGGATTCAAACCCACGCGTGCAGAGCACAATGGATTAGCAGTCCATCGCCTTAACCACTCGGCCACCTCGTCCTATTGGGTGTTTGTTAAATAGGTTTTTGGTGGATTTTTGCTCCAAGGGGTAAACGATAATGTAAAATTTGGTCCATGTTGATGGTTTAATCAGAGATATACCATTATTTACTATTTAGTAATTTAGCTACAACTACATTAAAATCACTTCCACCAACGAGGATGGGTTTACGAACACACACGTGCAGAGCACAATGGATTAGCAGTCCATCGCCTTAACCACTCGGCCACCTCTTCCTGTTGGGTGTTTGTTAAATAGGTTTTTGGTGGATTTTTGCTCCAAGGGGTAAACGATAATATAAAAATTGGTACATGTTGATGGTTTAATCAGAGATATACCATTATTTACTATTTAGCTACAACTACATTATAATCACTTCCACCAACGAGGATGGGATTCGAACCCACGCATGCAGAGCACAATGGATTAACAGTCCATCGCCTTAACCACTCAGCCACCTCGTCCTATTGGGTGTTTGTTAAATTGGTTTTTGGTGGATTTTTGCTCCAAGGGGTAAACGATAATTAAAAAGTTGGTACATGTTGATGGTTTAATCAGAGATATACCATTATTTACTATTTAGCTATAACTACATTAAAATCACTTTCCCCGACGAGGATGGGATTCTAACCCACGTGTGCAGAGGACAAGGGATTAGCAGTCCATCGCCTTAACCACTCGGCCACCTCATCCTATTGGGTGTTTGTTAAATAGGTTGTTGGTGGATTTTTGCTCCAAGGGGTAAACGATAATAAAAAATTTGGTACATGTTGATGGTTTAATCAGAGATATACCATTATTTACTATTTAGCTACAACTACATTAACATTACTTTCCCCGACGAGGATGGGATTCAAACCCACGCGTGCAGAGCACAATGGATTAGCAGTCCATCGCCTTAACCACTCGGACACCTCGTCATATTGGGTGTTTGTTAAATAGGTTTTTTGTGGATTTTTGCTCCAAGGGGTAAACGATAATATAAAATTTGGTGCATGTTGATGGTTTAATCAGAGATATACCATTATTTAGCTACACTACATTAAAATCACTTCCACCGACGAGGATGGGATTCAAACCCACGCATGCAGAGCACAATGGATTAGCAGTCCATCGCCTTAACCACTCGGCCACCTCGTCACATTGGGTGTTTGTGAAATTGGTTTTTGGTGAATTTTTGCTCCAAGGGCTAAATTATGATTAAAAATTTGGTACATGTTGATCGTTTAATCAGAGATATACCATTATTTACTATTTAGTAATTTAGCTACAACTACATTAAAATCACTTCCACCGACGAGGATGGGATTCAAACCCACGCATGCAGAGCACCATGGATTAGCAGTCCATCGCCTTAACCACTCAGCCACCTCGTCACATTGGGTGTTTGTGAAATTGGTTTTTGGTGAATTTTTGCTCCAAGGGCTAAATTATGATTAAAAATTTGGTACATGTTGATCGTTTAATCAGAGATATACCATTATTTACTATTTAGTAATTTAGCTACAACTACATTAAAATCACTTCCACCGACGAGGATGGGATTCAAACCCACGCGTGCAGAGCACCATGGATTAGCAGTCCATCGCCTTAAACACTCGGCCACCTCGTCCTATTGGGTGTTTGTTAAATAGGTTTTTGGTGGATTTTTGCTCCAAGGGGTAAACGATAATGTAAAATTTGGTACATGTTGATGGTTTAATCAGAGATATACCATTATTTACTATTTAGTAATTTAGCTACAACTACATTAAAATCACTTCCACCAACGAGGATGGGTTCACGAACACACACGTGCAGAGCACAATGGATTAGCAGTCCATCGCTTTAACCACTCGGCCACCACTTCCTGTTGGGTGTTTGTTAAATAGGTTTTTGGTGGATTTTTGCTCCAAGGGGTAAACGATAATATAAAAATTGGTACATGTTGATGGTTTAATCAGAGATATACCATTATTTACTATTTAGCTACAACTACATTATAATCACTTCCACAGACAAGGATGGGATTCGAACCCACGCATGCAGAGCACAATGGATTAGCAGTCCATCGCCTTAACCACTCAGCCACCTCGTCCTTTTGGGTGTTTGTTAAATTGGTTTTTGGTGGATTTTTGCTCCAAGGGGTAAACGATAATTAAAAAGTTGGTACATGTTGATGGTTTAATCAGAGATATACCATTATTTACTATTTAGCTATAACTACATTAAAATCACTTTCCCCGACGAGGATGGGATTCGAACCCACGCGTGCAGAGGACAAGAGATTAGCAGTCCATCTCCTTAACCACTCGGCCACCTCATCCTATTGGGTGTTTGTTAAATAGGTTTTTGGTGGATTTTTGCTCCAAGGGGTAAACGATAATAAAAAATTTGGTACATGTTGATGGTTTAATCAGAGATATACCATTATTTACTATTTAGCTACAACTACATTAACATTACTTTCCCCGACGAGGATGGGATTCAAATCCACGCGTGCAGAGCACAATGCATTAGCAGTCCATCGCCTTAACCACTCGGACACCTCGTCATATTGGGTGTTTGTTAAATAGGTTTTTTGTGGATTTTTGCTCCAAGGGGTAAACGATAATATAAAATTTGGTACATGTTGATGGTTTAATCAGAGATATACCATTATTTAGCTACACTACATTAAAATCACTTCCACCGACGAGGACGGGATTCAAACCCACGCATGCAGAGCACAATGGATTAGCAGTCCATCGCCTTAACCACTCGGCCACCTCGTCACATTGGGTGTTTGTGAAATTGGTTTTTGGTGAATTTTTGCTCCAAGGGCTAAATTATGATAAAACATTTGGTACATGTTGATCGTTTAATCAGAGATATACCATTATTTACTATTTAGTAATTTAGCTACAACTACATTAAAATCACCTCCACCGACGAGGATGGGATTCGAACCCACGCGTGAAGAGCACAATGGATTAGCAGTCTATCGCCTTAACCACTCGGCCACCTCTTCCTATTGTGTGTTTGTTAAATAGGTTTTTGGTGGATTTTTGCTCCAAGGGGTAAATGATAATATAAAATTTGGTACATGTTGATGGTTTAATCAGAGATATACCATTACTTACTAATTTAGCTACAACTACATTCAAATCGCTTCACCGACGAGTATGGGATTCGTACCCACGCGTGCAGAGCACAATTGATTAGCAGTCCATCGCCTTAACCACTCGGCCACCTCGTCCTATTGGGTGTTTGTTAAATAGGTTTTTGGTGGATTTTTGCTCCAAGGGGTAAACGATAATTTTAAAAGTTGGTACATGTTGATGGTTTAATCAGAGATATACCATTATTTACTATTTAGCTATAACTACATTAAAATCACTTTCCCGGACGAGGATGGGATTCGAACCCACGCGTGCAGAGGACAAGGGATTAGCAGTCCTTCGCCTTAACCACTCGGCCACCTCGTCACATTGGGTGTTTGTGAAATTGGTTTTTGGTGAATTTTTGCTCCGAGGGGTAAATTATGATAAAAAATTGGGTACATGTTGATGGTTTAATCAGAGATATACCATTAAGTAATTTAGCTACAACTACATTAAAATCACTTCCACCGACGAGGATGGGATTCTAACCCACGCATGCAGAGCACAATGGATTAGCAGTCCATCGCCTTAACCACTCGGCCACCTCGTCCTATTGGGTGTTTGTTAAATAGGTTTTTGGTGGATTTTTGCTCCAAGGGGTAAACGATAATTAAAAAGTTGGTACATGTTGATGGTTTAATCAGAGATATACCATTATTTACTATTTAGCTATAACTACATTAAAATCACTTTCCCGGACGAGGATGGGATTCGAACCCACGCGTGCAGAGGACAAGGGATTAGCAGTCCATCGCCTTAACCACTCGGCCACCTCGTCACATTGGGTGTTTGTGAAATTGGTTTTTGGTGAATTTTTGCTCCGAGGGGTAAATTATGATAAAAAATTGGGTACATGTTGATGGTTTAATCAGAGATATACCATTATTTACTATTTAGTAATTTAGCTACAACTACATTAAAATCACTTCACCGACAAGGATGGGATATGAACCCACGCATGCAGAGCACAATGGATTAGCAGTCCATCGCCTTAACCACTCGGCCACCTCGTCCTATTGGGTGTTTGTTAAATAGGTTTTTGGTGGATTTTTGCTCCAAGGGGTAAACGATAATATAAAATTTGGTACATGTTGATGGTTTAATCAGAGATATACCATTATTTACTATTTAGTAATTTAGCTACAACTACATTAAAATCAATTCCACCGACGAGGATGGGATTCAAACCCACGCGTGAAGAGCACAATGGATTAGCAGTCTATCGCCTTAACCACTCGGCCACCTCTTCCTATTGGGTGTTTGTTAAATAGGTTTTTGGTGGATTTTTGCTCCAAGGGGTAAATGATAATATAAATTTTGGTACATGTTGATGGTTTAATCAGAGATATACCATTATTTACTATTTAGTAATTTAGCTACAACTACATTAAAATCACATCACCGACAAGGATGGGATATGAACCCACGCATGCAGAGCACAATGGATTAGCAGTCCATCGCCTTAACCACTCGGCCACCTCGTCCTATTGGGTGTTTGTTAAATAAGTTTTTGGTGGATTTTTGCTCCAAGGGGTAAACGATAATATAAAATTTGGTACATGTTGATGGTTTAATCAGAGATATACCATTATTTACTATTTAGTAATTTAGCTACAACTACATTAAAATCACTTCCACCTACGACGATGGGATTCGAACCCACGCGTGAAGAGCACAAAGGATTAGCAGTCTATCGCCTTAACCACTCGGCCATCTCTTCCTATTGGGTGTTTGTTAAATAGGTTTTTGGTGGATTTTTGCTCCAAGGGGTAAATGATAATATAAATTTTGGTACATGTTGATGGTTTAATCAGAGATATACCATTATTTACTATTTAGTAATTTAGCTACAACTACATTAAAATCACTTCACCGACAAGGATGGGATTCGAACCCACGCATGCAGAGCACAATGGATTAGCAGTCCATCGCCTTAACCACTCAGCCACCTCATCCTATTGGGTGTTTGTTAAATAGGTTTTTGGTGGATTTTTGCTCCAAGGGGTAAACGATAATATAAATTTGGTACTTGTTGATGGTTTAATCAGAGATATACCATTATTTACTATTTAGTAATTTAGCTACAACTACATTAAAATCACTTCCACCGACGAGGATGGGATTCTAACCTACGCATGCAGAGCACAATGGATTAGCAGTCCATCGCCTTAACCACTCAGCCACCTCGTCACATTGGGTGTTTGTGAAATTGGTTTTTGGTGAATTTTTGCTCCAAGGGCTAAATTATGATTAATAATTCAGTACATGTTGATGGTTTAATCAGATATATACCATTATTTACTATTTAGTAATTTAGCTACAACTACATTAAAATCACTTCCAACGACGAGGATGGGATTCAAACCCACGCGTGCAGAGCACAATAGATTAGCAGTCCATCGCCTTAACCACTCGGCCACCTCGTCACATTGGGTGTTTGTGAAATTGGTTTTTGGTGGAATTTTTGCTCCGAGGGGTAAATTATGATAAAAAATTCAGTACATGTTGATGGTTTAATCAGATATATACCATTATTTACTATTTAGTAATTTAGCTACAACTACATTAAAATCACTTCCAACGACGGGATTCGAACCACCGCGTGCAGAGCACAATAGATTAGCAGTCCATCGCCTTAACCACTCCGCCACCTCGTCCTATTGGGTGTTTGTTAAATAGGTTTTTGGTGGATTTTTGCTCCAAGGGGTAAACGATAATATAAAATTTGGTACATGTTGATGGTTTAATCAGAGATATACCATTATTTACTATTTAGTAATTTAGCTACAACTACATTAAAATCACTTCCACCGATGAGGATGGGTTTCGAACACACACGTGCACAGCACAATGGATTAGCAGTCCATCGCCTTAACCACTCGGCCACCTCTTCCTGTTGGGTGTTTGTTAAATAGGTTTTTGGTGGATTTTTGCTCCAAGGGGTAAACGATAATATAAAAATTGGTACATGTTGATGGTTTAATCAGAGATATACCATTATTTACTATTTAAATACAACTACATTAAAATCACTTCCACCGACGAGGATGGGATTCGAACCCACGCGTGCAGAGCACAATGGATTAGCAGTCCATCGCCTTAACCACTCAGCCACCTCGTCCTATTGGGTGTTTGTTAAATAGGTTTTTGGTGGATTTTTGCTCCAAGGGGTAAACGATAATTAAAAAGTTGGTACATGTTGATGGTTTAATCAGAGATATACCATTATTTACTATTTAGCTATAACTACATTAAAATCACTTTCCCTGACGAGGATGGGATTCGAACCCACGCGTGCAGAGGACAATGGATTAGCAGTCCATCGCCTTCACCACTCGGCCACCTCGTCACATTGGGTGTTTGTGAAATTGGTTTTTGGTGAATTTTTGCTCCGAGGGATAAATTATGATAAAAAACTGGGTACATGTTGATGGTTTAATCAGAGATATACCATTATTTACTATTTAGTAATTTAGCTACAACTACATTAAAATCACTTCCAACGACTAGGATGGGATTCGAACCCACGCGTGCAGAGCACAATGGATTAGCAGTCCATCGCCTTAACCACTCGGCCACCTCTTCCTATTGGGTGTTTCTTAAATAGGTTTTTGGTGGATTTTTGCTCCAAGGGGTAAACGATAATATAAAAATTGGTACATGTTGATGGTTTAATCAGAGATATACCATTATTTACTATTTATTAATTTAGCTACAACTACATTAAAATCACTTCCAACGACGAGGATGGGATTCAAACCCACGCGTGCAGAGCACAATAGATTAGCAGTCCATCGCCTTAACCACTCGGCCACCTCGTCACATTGGGTGTTTGTGAAATTGGTTTTTGGTGGAATTTTTGCTCCGAGGGGTAAATTATGATAAAAAATTCAGTACATGTTGATGGTTTAATCAGATATATACCATTATTTACTATTTAGTAATTTAGCTACAACTACATTAAAATCACTTCCAACGACGGGATTCGAACCACCGCGTGCAGAGCACAATAGATTAGCAGTCCATCGCCTTAACCACTCCGCCACCTCGTCCTATTGGGTGTTTGTTAAATAGGTTTTTGGTGGATTTTTGCTCCAAGGGGTAAACGATAATATAAAATTTGGTACATGTTGATGGTTTAATCAGAGATATACCATTATTTACTATTTAGTAATTTAGCTACAACTACATTAAAATCACTTCCACCGATGAGGATGGGTTTCGAACACACACGTGCACAGCACAATGGATTAGCAGTCCATCGCCTTAACCACTCGGCCACCTCTTCCTGTTGGGTGTTTGTTAAATAGGTTTTTGGTGGATTTTTGCTCCAAGGGGTAAACGATAATATAAAAATTGGTACATGTTGATGGTTTAATCAGAGATATACCATTATTTACTATTTAAATACAACTACATTAAAATCACTTCCACCGACGAGGATGGGATTCGAACCCACGCGTGCAGAGCACAATGGATTAGCAGTCCATCGCCTTAACCACTCAGCCACCTCGTCCTATTGGGTGTTTGTTAAATAGGTTTTTGGTGGATTTTTGCTCCAAGGGGTAAACGATAATTAAAAAGTTGGTACATGTTGATGGTTTAATCAGAGATATACCATTATTTACTATTTAGCTATAACTACATTAAAATCACTTTCCCTGACGAGGATGGGATTCGAACCCACGCGTGCAGAGGACAATGGATTAGCAGTCCATCGCCTTCACCACTCGGCCACCTCGTCACATTGGGTGTTTGTGAAATTGGTTTTTGGTGAATTTTTGCTCCGAGGGATAAATTATGATAAAAAACTGGGTACATGTTGATGGTTTAATCAGAGATATACCATTATTTACTATTTAGTAATTTAGCTACAACTACATTAAAATCACTTCCAACGACTAGGATGGGATTCGAACCCACGCGTGCAGAGCACAATGGATTAGCAGTCCATCGCCTTAACCACTCGGCCACCTCGTCCTATTGGGTGTTTGTTAAATAGGTTTTTGGTGGATTTTTGCTCCAAGGGGTAAACGATAATATAAAATTTGTTACATGTTGATGGTTTAATCAGAGATATACCATTATTTACTATTTAGTAATTTAGCTACAACTACATTAAAATCACTTCCACCGACGAGGATGGGTTTCGAACACACACATGCAGAGCACAATGGATTAGCAGTCCATCGCCTTAACCACTCGGCCACCTCTTCCTATTGGGTGTTTCTTAAATAGGTTTTTGGTGGATTTTTGCTCCAAGGGGTAAACGATAATATAAAAATTGGTACATGTTGATGGTTTAATCAGAGATATACCATTATTTACTATTTATTAATTTAGCTACAACTACATTAAAATCACTTCCACCGACGAGGATGGGATTCAAACCCACGCGTGCAGAGCACAATGGATTAGCAGTCCATCGCCTTAACCACTCGGCCACCTCGTCCTATTGGGTGTTTGTTAAATAGGTTTTTGGTGGATTTTTGCTCCAAGGGGTAAATGATAATATAAATTTTGGTACATGTTGATGGTTTAATCAGAGATATACCATTATTTACTATTTAGTAATTTAGCTACAACTACATTAAAATCACTTCACCAACAAGGATGGGATTCGAACCCACGCGTGCAGAGCACAATGGATTAGCAGTCCATCGCCTTAACCACTCAGCCACCTCGTCCTATTGGGTGTTTGTTAAATAGGTTTTTGGTGGATTTTTGCTCCAAGGGGTAAACGATAATTAAAAAGTTGGTACATGTTGATGGTTTAATCAGAGATATACCATTATTTACTATTTAGCTATAACTACATTAAAATCACTTTCCCTGACGAGGATGGGATTCGAACCCACGCGTGCAGAGGACAATGGATTAGCAGTCCATCGCCTTCACCACTCGGCCACCTCGTCACATTGGGTGTTTGTGAAATTGGTTTTTGGTGAATTTTTGCTCCGAGGGATAAATTATGATAAAAAACTGGGTACATGTTGATGGTTTAATCAGAGATATACCATTATTTACTATTTAGTAATTTAGCTACAACTACATTAAAATCACTTCCAACGACGAGGATGGGATTCGAACCCACGCGTGCAGAGCACAATGGATTAGCAGTCCATCGCCTTAACCACTCGGCCACCTCGTCCTATTGGGTGTTTGTTAAATAGGTTTTTGGTGGATTTTTGCTCCAAGGGGTAAACGATAATATAACATTTGTTACATGTTGATGGTTTAATCAGAGATATACCATTATTTACTATTTAGTAATTTAGCTACAACTACATTAAAATCACTTCCACCGACGAGGATGGGTTTCGAACACACACGTGCAGAGCACAATGGATTAGCAGTCCATCGCCTTAACCACTCGGCCACCTCTTCCTATTGGGTGTTTGTTAAATAGGTTTTTGGTGGATTTTTGCTCCAAGGGGTAAACGATAATATAAAAATTGGTACATGTTGATGGTTTAATCAGAGATATACCATTATTTACTATTTATTAATTTAGCTACAACTACATTAAAATCACTTCCACCGACGAGGATGGGATTCAAACCCACGCGTGCAGAGCACAATGGATTAGCAGTCCATCGCCTTAACCACTCGGCCACCTCGTCCTATTGGGTGTTTGTTAAATAGGTTTTTGGTGGATTTTTGCTCCAAGGGGTAAATGATAATATAAATTTTGGTACATGTTGATGGTTTAATCAGAGATATACCATTATTTACTATTTAGTAATTTAGCTACAACTACATTAAAATCACTTCACCAACAAGGATGGGATTCGAACCCACGCATGCAGAGCACAATGGATTAGCAGTCCATCGCCTTAACCACTCAGCCACCTCGTCCTATTGGGTGTTTGTTAAATAGGTTTTTGGTGGATTTTTGCTCCAAGGGGTAAACGATAATATAAATTTGGTACTTGTTGATGGTTTAATCAGAGATATACCATTATTTACTATTTAGTAATTTAGCTACAACTACATTAAAATCACTTCCACCGACGAGGATGGGATTCTAACCTACGCATGCAGAGCACAATGGATTAACAGTCCATCGCCTTAACCACTCAGCCACCTCGTCACATTGGGTGTTTGTGAAATTGGTTTTTGGTGAATTTTTGCTCCAAGGGCTAAATTATGATAAAAAATTCAGTACATGTTGATGGTTTAATCAGATATATACCATTATTTACTATTTAGTAATTTAGCTACAACTACATTAAAATCACTTCCAACGACGAGGATGGGATTCAAACCCACGCGTGCAGAGCACAATAGATTAGCAGTCCATCGCCTTAACCACTCGGCCACCTCGTCACATTGGGTGTTTGTGAAATTGGTTTTTGGTGGAATTTTTGCTCCGAGGGGTAAATTATGATAAAAAAATCAGTACATGTTGATGGTTTAATCAGATATATACCATTATTTACTATTTAGTAATTTAGCTACAACTACATTAAAATCACTTCCAACGACGAGGATGGGATTCGAACCACCGCGTGCAGAGCACAATAGATTAGCAGTCCATCGCCTTAACCACTCCGCCACCTCGTCCTATTGGGTGTTTGTTAAATAGGTTTTTGGTGGATTTTTGCTCCAAGGGGTAAACGATAATATAAAATTTGGTACATGTTGATGGTTTAATCAGAGATATACCATTATTTACTATTTAGTAATTTAGCTACAACTACATTAAAATCACTTCCACCGATGAGGATGGGTTTCGAACACACACGTGCACAGCACAATGGATTAGCAGTCCATCGCCTTAACCACTCGGCCACCTCTTCCTGTTGGGTGTTTGTTAAATAGGTTTTTGGTGGATTTTTGCTCCAAGGGGTAAACGATAATATAAAAATTGGTACATGTTGATGGTTTAATCAGAGATATACCATTATTTACTATTTAGCTACAACTACATTAAAATCACTTCCACCGACGAGGATGGGATTCGAACCCACGCGTGCAGAGCACAATGGATTAGCAGTCCATCGCCTTAACCACTCAGCCACCTCGTCCTATTGGGTGTTTGTTAAATAGGTTTTTGGTGGATTTTTGCTCCAAGGGGTAAACGATAATTAAAAAGTTGGTACATGTTGATGGTTTAATCAGAGATATACCATTATTTACTATTTAGCTATAACTACATTAAAATCACTTTCCCTGACGAGGATGGGATTCGAACCCACGCGTGCAGAGGACAATGGATTAGCAGTCCATCGCCTTCACCACTCGGCCACCTCGTCACATTGGGTGTTTGTGAAATTGGTTTTTGGTGAATTTTTGCTCCGAGGGATAAATTATGATAAAAAACTGGGTACATGTTGATGGTTTAATCAGAGATATACCATTATTTACTATTTAGTAATTTAGCTACAACTACATTAAAATCACTTCCAACGACGAGGATGGGATTCGAACCCACGCGTGCAGAGCACAATGGATTAGCAGTCCATCGCCTTAACCACTCGGCCACCTCGTCCTATTGGGTGTTTGTTAAATAGGTTTTTGGTGGATTTTTGCTCCAAGGGGTAAACGATAATATAAAATTTGTTACATGTTGATGGTTTAATCAGAGATATACCATTATTTACTATTTAGTAATTTAGCTACAACTACATTAAAATCACTTCCACCGACGAGGATGGGTTTCGAACACACACGTGCAGAGCACAATGGATTAGCAGTCCATCGCCTTAACCACTCGGCCACCTCTTCCTATTGGGTGTTTGTTAAATAGGTTTTTGGTGGATTTTTGCTCCAAGGGGTAAACGATAATATAAAAATTGGTACATGTTGATGGTTTAATCAGAGATATACCATTATTTACTATTTATTAATTTAGCTACAACTACATTAAAATCACTTCCACCGACGAGGATGGGATTCAAACCCACGCGTGCAGAGCACAATGGATTAGCAGTCCATCGCCTTAACCACTCGGCCACCTCGTCCTATTGGGTGTTTGTTAAATAGGTTTTTGGTGGATTTTTGCTCCAAGGGGTAAATGATAATATACATTTTGGTACATGTTGATGGTTTAATCAGAGATATACCATTATTTACTATTTAGTAATTTAGCTACAACTACATTAAAATCACTTCACCGACAAGGATGGGATTCGAACCCACGCGTGCAGAGCACAATGGATTAGCAGTCCATCGACTTAACCACTCGGCCACCTCGTCCTATTGGGTGTTTGTTATATAGGTTTTTGGTGGATTTTTGCTCCAAGGGGTAAACGGTAATATAAAATTTGGTACATGTTGATGGTTTAATCAGAGATATACCATTATTTAGTAATTTAGCTACAACTACATTCAAATCACTTCCACCGACGAGGATGGGTTTCGAACACACACGTGCAGAGCACAATGGATTAGCAGTCCATCGCCTTAACCACTCGGCCACCTCTTCCTGTTGGGTGTTTGCTAAATAGGTTTTTGGTGGATTTTTGCTCCAAGGGGTAAACGATAATTAAAAAGTTGGTACATGTTGATGGTTTAATCAAAGTTATACCATTATTTACTATTTAGCTATAACTACATTAAAATCACTTTCCCCGACGAGGATGGAATTCGAACCCACGCGTGCAGAGGACAATGGATTAGCAGTCCATCGCCTTAACCACTCAGCCACCTCGTCACATTGGGTGTTTGTGAAATTGTTTTTTGGTGAATTTTTGCTCCGAGGGGTAAATTATGATAAAAAATTGGGTAAATGTTGATGGTTTAATCAGAGATATACCAATATTTACTATTTAGTAATTTAGCTACAACTACATTAAAATCACTTCCAACGACAAGGATGAGATTCGAACCCACGCGTGCAGAGCACAATGGATTAGCAGTCCATCGCCTTAACCACTCGGCCACCTCGTCCTATTGGGTGTTTGTTAAATAGGTTTTTGGTGGATTTTTGCTCCAAGGGGTAAACGATAATATAAAATTTGGTACATGTTGATGGTTTAATCAGAGATATACCATTATTTACTATTTAGTAATTTAGCTACAACTACATTAAAATCACTTCCACCGACGAGGATGGGTTTCGAACACACACGTGCAGAGCACAATGGATTAGCAGTCCATCGCCTTAACCACTCGGCCACCTCTTCCTATTGGGTGTTTGTTAAATAGGTTTTTGGTGGATTTTTGCTCCAAGGGGTAAACGATAATTAAAAAGTTGGTACATGTTGATTGTTTAATCAGAGATATACCATTATTTCCTATTTAGTTATAACTATATTAAAATCACTTTCCCCGACGAGGATGGGATTCAAACCCACGCGTGCAGAGGACAATGGATTAGCAGTCCATCGCCTTAACCACTCAGCCACCTCGTCACATTGGGTGTTTATGAAATTGGTTTTTGGTGAATTTTTGCTCCGAGGGGTAAATTATGATAAAAAATTGGGTACATGTTGATGGTTTAATCAGAGATATACCATTATTTACTATTTATTAATTTAGCTACAACTACATTAAAATCACTTCCACCGACGAGGATGGGATTCAAACCCACGCGTGCAGAGCACAATGGATTAGCAGTCCATCGCCTTAACCACATGGCCACCTCGTCCTATTGGGTGTTTGTTAAATAGGTTTTTGGTGGATTTTTGCTCCAAGGGGTAAATGATAATATACATTTTGGTACATGTTGATGGTTTAATCAGAGATATACTATTATTTACTATTTAGCTACAACTACATTAAAATCACTTCACCGACAAGGATGGGATTCGAACCCACGCTTGCAGAGCACAATGGATTAGCAGTCCATCGCCTTAACCACTCGGCCACCTCGTCCTATTGGGTGTTTGTTATATAGGTTTTTGGTGGATTTTTGCTCCAAGGGGTAATCGGTAATATATAATTTGGTACATGTTGATGGTTTAATCAGAGATATACCATTATTTACTATTTAGTAATTTAGCTACAACTACATTAAAATCACTTCCACCGACGAGGATGGGTTTCGAACACACACGTGCAGAGCACAATGGATTAGCAGTCCATCGCCTTAACCACTCGGCCACCTCTTCCTGTTGGGTGTTTGTTAAATAGGTTTTTGGTGGATTTTTGCTCCAAGGGGTAAACGATAATTAAAAAGTTGGTACATGTTGATGGTTTAATCAAAGTTATACCATTATTTACTATTTAGCTATAACTACATTAAAATCACTTTCCCCGACGAGGATGGAATTCGAACCCACGCGTGCAGAGGACAATGGATTAGCAGTCCATCGCCTTAACCACTCGGCCACCTCGTCACATTGGGTGTTTGTGAAATTGTTTTTTGGTGAATTTTTGCTCCGAGGGGTAAATTATGATAAAAAATTGGGTAAATGTTGATGGTTTAATCAGAGATATACCAATATTTACTATTTAGTAATTTAGCTACAACTACATTAAAATCACTTCCAACGACGAGGATGAGATTCGAACCCACGCGTGCAGAGCACAATGGATTAGCAGTCCATCGCCTTAACCACTCGGCCACCTCGTCCTATTGGGTGTTTGTTAAATAGGTTTTTGGTGGATTTTTGCTCCAAGGGGTAAACGATAATATAAAATTTGGTACATGTTGATGGTTTAATCAGAGATATACCATTATTTACTATTTAGTAATTTAGCTACAACTACATTAAAATCACTTCCACCGACGAGGATGGGTTTCGAACACACACGTGCAGAGCACAATGGATTAGCAGTCCATCGCCTTAACCACTCGGCCACCTCTTCCTATTGGGTGTTTGTTAAATAGGTTTTTGGTGGATTTTTGCTCCAAGGGGTAAACGATAATTAAAAAGTTGGTACATGTTGATTGTTTAATCAGAGATATACCATTATTTCCTATTTAGCTATAACTACATTAAAATCACTTTCCCCGACGAGGATGGGATTCAAACCCACGCATGCAGAGGACAATGGATTAGCAGTCCATCGCCTTAACCACTCAGCCACCTCGTCACATTGGGTGTTTATGAAATTGGTTTTTGGTGAATTTTTGCTCCGAGGGGTAAATTATGATATACATTTTGGTACATGTTGAGGGTTTAATCAGAGATATACCATTATTTACTATTTAGTAATTTAGCTACAACTACATTAAAATCACTTCACCGACAAGGATGGGATTCGAACCCACGCGTGCAGAGCACAATGGATTAGCAGTCCTTCGCCTTAACCACTCGGCCACCTCGTCCTATTGGGTGTTTGTTAAATAGGTTTTTGGTGGATTTTTGCTCCAAGGGGTAAACGATAACATAAAATTTGGTACATGTTGATGGTTTAATCAGAGATATACCATTATTTACTATTTAGTAATTTAGCTACAACTACATTAAAATCACTTCCACCGACAAGGATGGGTTTCGAACACACACCTGCACAGCACAATGGATTAGCAGTCCATCGCCTTAACCACTCGTCCACCTCTTCCTATTGGTTGTTTGTTAAATAGGTTTTTGGTGGATTTTTGCTGCAAGGGGTAAACGATAATATAAAAATTGGTACATGTTGATGGTTTAATCAGAGATATACCATTATTTACTATTTAGCTATAACTACATTAAAATCACTTCCACCGACGAGGATGGGATTCGAACCCACGCGTGCAGAGGACAATGGACTAGCAGTCCATCGCCTTAACCACTCGGCCCCCTCGTCACATTGGGTGTTTGTGAAATTGGTTTTTGGTGAATTTTTGCTCCGAGGGGTAAATTATGATAAAAAATTGGGTAAATGTTGATGGTTTAATCAGAGATATACCAATATTTACTATTTAGTAATTTAGCTAAAACTACATTAAAATCACTTCCAACGACGAGGATGAGATTCGAACCCACGCGTGCAGAGCACAATGGATTAGCAGTCCATCGCCTTAACCACTCGGCCACCTCGTCCTATTGGGTGTGTGTTAAATAGGTTTTTGGTGGATTTTTGCTCCAAGGGGTAAACAATAATATAGAATTTGGTACATGTTGATGGTTTAATCAGAGATATACCATTATTTACTATTTAGTAATTTAGCTACAACTACATTAAAATCACTTCCACCGACGAGGATGGGTTTCGAACACACACGTGCAGAGCACAATGGATTAGCAGTCCATCGCCTTAACCACTCGGCCACCTCTTCCTATTGGGTGTTTGTTAAATAGGTTTTTGGTGGATTTTTGCTCCAAGGGGTAAACGATAATTACAAAGTTGGTACATGTTGATTGTTTAATCAGAGATATACCATTATTTACTATTTAGCTATAACTACATTAAAATCACTTTCCCCGACGAGGATGGGATTCAAACCCACGCGTGCAGAGGACAATGGATTAGCAGTCCATCGCCTTAACCACTCAGCCACCTCGTCATATTGGGTGTTTGTGAAATTGGTTTTTGGTGAATTTTTGCTCCGAGGGGTAAATTATGATAAAAAATTGGGTACATGTTGATGGTTTAATCAGAGATATACCATTATTTACTATTTATTAATTTAGCTACAACTACATTAAAATCACTTCCAACGACGAGGATGGGATTCGAACACACACGTGCAGAGCACAATGGATTAGCAGTCCATCGCCTTAACCACTCGGCCACCTCGTCCTATTGGGTGTTTGTTAAATAGGTTTTTGGTGGATTTTTGCTCCAAGGGGTAAATGATAATATAAATTTTGGTACATGTTGAGGGTTTAATCAGAGATATACCATTATTTACTATTTAGTAATTTAGCTACATTAAAATCACTTCACCGACAAGGATGGGATTCAAACCCACGCGTGCAGAGCACAATGGATTAGCAGTCCATCGCCTTAACCACTCTGCCACCTCGTCCTATTGGGTGCTTGTTAAATAGGTTTTTGGTGGATTTTTGCTCCGAGGGGTAAACGATAATATAAAATTTGGTACATGTTGATGGTTTAATCAGAGATATACCATTATTTACTATTTAGTAATTTAGCTACAACTACATTAAAATCACTTCCACCGAAGAGGATGGGTTTCGAACACACACGTGCAGAGCACAATGGATTAGCAGTCCATCGCCTTAACCACTCGGCCACCTCTTCCTGTTGGGTGTTTGTGAAATTGGTTTTGGGTGAATTTTTGCTCCGAGGGGTAAATTATGATAAAAAATTGGGTACATGTTGATGGTTTAATCAGAGATATACCATTATTTACTATTTAGTAATTTAGCTACAACTACATTAAAATCACTTCCAATGACGATGATGGGATTCGAACACATGCATGCAGAGCACAATGGATTAGCAGTCCATCGCCTTAACCACTCGGCCACCTCGTCCTATTGGGTGTTTGTTAAATAGGTTTTTGGTGGATTTTTGCTCCAAGGGGTAAACGATAACATAAAATTTGGTACATGTTGATGGTTTAATCAGAGATATACCATTATTTACTATTTAGTAATTTAGCTACAACTACATTAAAATCACTTCCACCGACGAGGATGGGTTTCGAACACACACGTGCAGAGCACAATGGATTAGCAGTCCATCGCCTTAACCACTCGGCCACCTCTTCCTATTGGGTGTCTGTTAAATAGGTTTTTGGTGGATTTTTGCTCCAAGGGGTAAACGATAATTAAAAAGTTGGTACATGTTGATTGTTTAATCAGAGATATACCATTATTTACTATTTAGCTATAACTACATTAAAATCACTTTCCACGACGAGGATGGGATTCAAACCCACGCGTGCAGAGGACAATGGATTAGCAGTCCATCGCCTTAACCACTCAGCCACCTCGTCATATTGGGTGTTTGTGAAATTGGTTTTTGGTGAATTTTTGCTCCGAGGGGTAAATTATGATAAAAAATTGGGTACATGTTGATGGTTTAATCAGAGATATACCATTATTTACTATTTATTAATTTAGCTACAACTACATTAAAATCACTTCCAACGACGAGGATGGGATTCGAACACACACGTGCAGAGCACAATGGATTAGCAGTCCATCGCCTTAACCACTCGGCCACCTCGTCCTATTGGGTGTTTGTTAAATAGGTTTTTGGTGGATTTTTGCTCCAAGGGGTAAATGATAATATAAATTTTGGTACATGTTGAGGGTTTAATCAGAGATATACCATTATTTACTATTTAGTAATTTAGCTACAACTACATTAAAATCACTTCACCGACAAGGATGGGATTCAAACCCACGCGTGCAGAGCACAATGGATTAGCAGTCCATCGCCTTAACCACTCTGCCACCTCGTCCTATTGGGTGCTTGTTAAATAGGTTTTTGGTGGATTTTTGCTCCAAGGGGTAAACGATAATATAAAATTTGGTACATGTTGATGGTTTAATCAGAGATATACCATTATTTACTATTTAGTAATTTAGCTACAACTACATTAAAATCACTTCCACCGAAGAGGATGGGTTTCGAACACACACGTGCAGAGCACAATGGATTAGCAGTCCATCGCCTTAACCACTCGGCCACCTCTTCCTGTTGGGTGTTTGTGAAATTGGTTTTGGGTGAATTTTTGCTCCGAGGGGTAAATTATGATAAAAAATTGGGTACATGTTGATGGTTTAATCAGAGATATACCATTATTTACTATTTAGTAATTTAGCTACAACTACATTAAAATCACTTCCAATGACGAGGATGGGATTCGAACACACGCATGCAGAGCACAATGGATTAGCAGTCCATCGCCTTAACCACTCGGCCACCTCGTCCTATTGGGTGTTTGTTAAATAGGTTTTTGGTGGATTTTTGCTCCAAGGGGTAAACGATAACATAAAATTTGGTACATGTTGATGGTTTAATCAGAGATATACCATTATTTACTATTTAGTAATTTAGCTACAACTACATTAAAATCACTTCCAACGACGAGGATGGGATTCAAACACACACGTGCAGAGCACAATGGATTAGCAGTCCATCGCCTTAACCACTCGGCCACCTCGTCCTATTGGGTGTTTGTTAAATAGGTTTTTGGTGGATTTTTGCTCCAAGGGGTAAATGATAATATAAATTTTGGTACATGTTGAGGGTTTAATCAGAGATATACCATTATTTACTATTTAGTAATTTAGCTACAACTACATTAAAATCACTTCCACCGAAGAGGATGGGTTTCGAACACACACGTGCAGAGCACAATGGATTAGCAGTCCATCGCCTTAACCACTCGGCCACCTCTTCCTGTTGGGTGTTTGTGAAATTGGTTTTGGGTGAATTTTTGCTCCGAGGGGTAAATTATGATAAAAAATTGGGTACATGTTGATGGTTTAATCAGAGATATAGCATTATTTACTATTTAGTAATTTAGCTACAACTACATTAAAATCACTTCCAATGACGAGGATGGGATTCGAACACACGCATGCAGAGCACAATGGATTAGCAGTCCATCGCCTTAACCACTCGGCCACCTCGTCCTATTGGGTGTTTGTTAAATAGGTTTTTGGTGGATTTTTGCTCCAAGGGGTAAACGATAACATAAAATTTGGTACATGTTGATGGTTTAATCAGAGATATACCATTATTTACTATTTACTAATTTAGCTACAACTACATTAAAATCACTTCCACCGACGAGGATGGGTTTCGAACACACACCTGCACAGCACAATGGATTAGCAGTCCATCGCCTTAACCACTCGTCCACCTCTTCCTATTGGGTGTTTGTTAAATAGGTTTTTGGTGGATTTTTGCTCCAAGGGGTAAACGATAATATAAAAATTGGTACATGTTGATGGTTTAATCAGAGATATACCATTATTTACTATTTAGCTACAACTACATTAAAATCTCTTCCACCGACGAGGATGGGATTCGAACCCACGCGTGCAGATCACAATGGATTAGCAGTCCATCGCCTTAACCACTCGGCCACCTCTTCCTATTGGGTGTTTGTTAAATAGGTTTTTGGTGGATTTTTGCTCCAAGGGGTAAACGATAATTAAAAAGTTGGTACATGTTGATTGTTTAATCAGAGATATACCATTATTTCCTATTTAGCTATAACTACATTAAAATCACTTTTCCCGACGAGGATGGGATTCAAACCCACGCATGCAGAGGACAATGGATTAGCAGTCCATCGCCTTAACCACTCAGCCACCTCGTCACATTGGGTGTTTATGAAATTGGTTTTTGGTGAATTTTTGCTCCGAGGGGTAAATTATGATATACATTGTGGTACATGTTGAGGGTTTAATCAGAGATATACCATTATTTACTATTTAGTAATTTAGCTACAACTACATTAAAATCACTTCACCGACAAGGATGGGATTCGAACCCACGCGTGCAGAGCACAATGGATTAGCAGTCCTTCGCCTTAACCACTCGGCCACCTCGTCCTATTGGGTGTTTGTTAAAATGGTTTTTGGTGGATTTTTGCTCCAAGGGGTAAACGATAACATAAAATTTGGTACATGTTGATGGTTTAATCAGAGATATACCATTATTTACTATTTAGTAATTTAGCTACAACTACATTAAAATCACTTCCACCGACGAGGATGGGTTTCGAACACACACCTGCACAGCACAATGGATTAGCAGTCCATCGCCTTAACCACTCGTCCACCTCGTCCTATTGGGTGTTTGTTAAATAGGTTTTTGGTGGATTTTTGCTCCAAGGGGTAAATGATAATATAAATGTTGGTACATGTTGAGGGTTTAATCAGAGATATACCATTATTTACTATTTAGTAATTTAGCTACAACTACATTAAAATCACTTCACCGACAAGGATGGGATTCAAACCCACGCGTGCAGAGCACAATGGATTAGCAGTCCATCGCCTTAACCACTCTGCCACCTCGTCCTATTGGGTGCTTGTTAAATAGGTTTTTGGTGGATTTTTGCTCCAAGGGGTAAACGATAATATAAAATTTGGTACATGTTGATGGTTTAATCAGAGATATACCATTATTTACTATTTAGTAATTTAGCTACAACTACATTAAAATCACTTCCACCGAAGAGGATGGGTTTCGAACACACACGTGCAGAGCACAATGGATTAGCAGTCCATCGCCTTAACCACTCAGCCACCTCTTCCTGTTGGGTGTTTGTGAAATTGGTTTTGGGTGAATTTTTGCTCCGAGGGGTAAATTATGATAAAAAATTGGGTACATGTTGATGGTTTAATCAGAGATATACCATTATTTACTATTTAGTAATTTAGCTACAACTACATTAAAATCACTTCCAATGACGAGGATGGGATTCGAACACACGCATGCAGAGCACAATGGATTAGCAGTCCATCGCCTTAACCACTCGGCCACCTCGTCCTATTGGGTGTTTGTTAAATAGGTTTTTGGTGGATTTTTGCTCCAAGGGGTAAACGATAACATAAAATTTGGTACATGTTGATGGTTTAATCAGAGATATACCATTATTTACTATTTAGTAATTTAGCTACAACTACATTAAAATCACTTCCAACGACGAGGATGGGATTCAAACACACACGTGCAGAGCACAATGGATTAGCAGTCCATCGCCTTAACCACTCGGCCACCTCGTCCTATTGGGTGTTTGTTAAATAGGTTTTTGGTGGATTTTTGCTCCAAGGGGTAAATGATAATATAAATTTTGGTACATGTTGAGGGTTTAATCAGAGATATACCATTATTTACTATTTAGTAATTTAGCTACAACTACATTAAAATCACTTCCACCGAAGAGGATGGGTTTCGAACACACACGTGCAGAGCACAATGGATTAGCAGTCCATCGCCTTAACCACTCGGCCACCTCTTCCTGTTGGGTGTTTGTGAAATTGGTTTTGGGTGAATTTTTGCTCCGAGGGGTAAATTATGATAAAAAATTGGGTACATGTTGATGGTTTAATCAGAGATATACCATTATTTACTATTTAGTAATTTAGCTACAACTACATTAAAATCACTTCCAATGACGGGATTCGAACACACGCATGCAGAGCACAATGGATTAGCAGTCCATCGCCTTAACCACTCGGCCACCTCGTCCTATTGGGTGTTTATTAAATAGGTTTTTGGTGGATTTTTGCTCCAAGGGGTAAACGATAACATAAAATTTGGTACATGTTGATGGTTTAATCAGAGATATACCATTATTTACTATTTACTAATTTAGCTACAACTACATTAAAATCACTTCCACCGACGAGGATGGGTTTCGAACACACACCTGCACAGCACAATGGATTAGCAGTCCATCGCCTTAACCACTCGTCCACCTCTTCCTATTGGGTGTTTGTTAAATAGGTTTTTGGTGGATTTTTGCTCCAAGGGGTAAACGATAATATAAAAATTGGTACATGTTGATGGTTTAATCAGAGATATACCATTATTTACTATTTAGCTACAACTACATTAAAATCTCTTCCACCGACGAGGATGGGATTCGAACCCACGCGTGCAGATCACAATGGATTAGCAGTCCATCGCCTTAACCACTCGGCCACCTCTTCCTATTGGGTGTTTGTTAAATAGGTTTTTGGTGGATTTTTGCTCCAAGGGGTAAACGATAATTAAAAAGTTGGTACATGTTGATTGTTTAATCAGAGATATACCATTATTTCCTATTTAGCTATAACTACATTAAAATCACTTTCCCCGACGAGGATGGGATTCAAACCCACGCATGCAGAGGACAATGGATTAGCAGTCCATCGCCTTAACCACTCAGCCACCTCGTCACATTGGGTGTTTATGAAATTGGTTTTTGGTGAATTTTTGCTCCGAGGGGTAAATTATGATATACATTTTGGTACATGTTGAGGGTTTAATCAGAGATATACCATTATTTACTATTTAGTAATTTAGCTACAACTACATTAAAATCACTTCACCGACAAGGATGGGATTCGAACCCACGCGTGCAGAGCACAATGGATTAGCAGTCCTTCGCCTTAACCACTCGGCCACCTCGTCCTATTGGGTGTTTGTTAAAATGGTTTTTGGTGGATTTTTGCTCCAAGGGGTAAACGATAACATAAAATTTGGTACATGTTGATGGTTTAATCAGAGATATACCATTATTTACTATTTAGTAATTTAGCTACAACTACATTAAAATCACTTCCACCGACGCGGATGGGTTTCGAACACACACCTGCACAGCACAATGGATTAGCAGTCCATCGCCTTAACCACTCGTCCACCTCTTCCTATTGGGTGTTTGTTAAATAGGTTTTTGGTGGATTTTTGCTCCAAGGGGTAAATGATAATATACATTTTGGTACATGTTGATGGTTTAATCAGAGATATACCATTATTTACTATTTAGTAATTTAGCTACAACTACATTAAAATCACATCACCGACAAGGATGGGATTCGAACCCACGCGTGCAGAGCACAATGGATTAGCAGTCCATCGCCTTAACCACTCAGCCACCTCGTCCTATTGGGTGTTTGTTATATAGGTTTTTGGTGGATTTTTGCTCCAAGGGGTAAACGGTAATATAAAATTTGGTACATGTTGATGGTTTAATCAGAGATATACCATTATTTAGTAATTTAGCTACAACTACATTAAAATCACTTCCACCGACGAGGATGGGTTTCGAACACACACGTGCAGAGCACAATGGATTAGCAGTCCATCGCCTTAACCACTCGGCCACCTCTTCCTGTTGGGTGTTTGCTAAATAGGTTTTTGGTGGATTTTTGCTCCAAGGGGTAAACGATAATTAAAAAGTTGGTACATGTTGATGGTTTAATCAAAGTTATACCATTATTTACTATTTAGCTATAACTACATTAAAATCACTTTCCCCGACGAGGATGGAATTCGAACCCACGCGTGCAGAGGACAATGGATTAGCAGTCCATCGCCTTAACCACTCAGCCACCTCGTCACATTGGGTGTTTGTGAAATTGTTTTTTGGTGAATTTTTGCTCCGAGGGGTAAATTATGATAAAAAATTGGGTAAATGTTGATGGTTTAATCAGAGATATACCAATATTTACTATTTAGTAATTTAGCTACAACTACATTAAAATCACTTCCAACGACAAGGATGAGATTCGAACCCACGCGTGCAGAGCACAATGGATTAGCAGTCCATCGCCTTAACCACTCGGCCACCTCGTCCTATTGGGTGTTTGTTAAATAGGTTTTTGGTGGATTTTTGCTCCAAGGGGTAAACGATAATATAAAATTTGGTACATGTTGATGGTTTAATCAGAGATATACCATTATTTACTATTTAGTAATTTAGCTACAACTACATTAAAATCACTTCCACCGACGAGGATGGGTTTCGAACACACACGTGCAGAGCACAATGGATTAGCAGTCCATCGCCTTAACCACTCGGCCACCTCTTCCTATTGGGTGTTTGTTAAATAGGTTTTTGGTGGATTTTTGCTCCAAGGGGTAAACGATAATTAAAAAGTTGGTACATGTTGATTGTTTAATCAGAGATATACCATTATTTCCTATTTAGCTATAACTACATTAAAATCACTTTCCCCGACGAGGATGGGATTCAAACCCACGCGTGCAGAGGACAATGGATTAGCAGTCCATCGCCTTAACCACTCAGCCACCTCGTCACATTGGGCGTTTATGAAATTGGTTTTTGGTGAATTTTTGCTCCGAGGGGTAAATTATGATAAAAAATTGGGTACATGTTGATGGTTTAATCAGAGATATACCATTATTTACTATTTATTAATTTAGCTACAACTACATTAAAATCACTTCCACCGACGAGGATGGGATTCAAACCCACGCGTGCAGAGCACAATGGATTAGCAGTCCATCGCCTTGACCACTCGGCCACCTCGTCCTATTGGGTGTTTGTTAAATAGGTTTTTGGTGGATTTTTGCTCCAAGGGGTAAATGATAATATACATTTTGGTACATGTTGATGGTTTAATCAGAGATATACTATTATTTACTATTTAGCTACAACTACATTAAAATCACTTCACCGACAAGGATGGGATTCAAACCCACGCGTGCAGAGCACAATGGATTAGCAGTCCATCGCCTTAACCACTCGGCCACCTCGTCCTATTGGGTGTTTGTTATATAGGTTTTTGGTGGATTTTTGCTCCAAGGGGTAAACGGTAATATAAAATTTGGTACATGTTGATGGTTTAATCAGAGATATACCATTATTTACTATTTAGTAATTTAGCTACAACTACATTAAAATCACTTCCACCGACGAGGATGGGTTTCGAACACACACGTGCAGAGCACAATGGATTAGCAGTCCATCGCCTTAACCACTCGGCCACCTCTTCCTGTTGGGTGTTTGTTAAATAGGTTTTTGGTGGATTTTTGCTCCAAGGGGTAAACGATAATTAAAAAGTTGGTACATGTTGATGGTTTAATCAAAGTTATACCATTATTTACTATTTAGCTATAACTACATTAAAATCACTTTCCCCGACGAGGATGGAATTCCAACCCACGCGTGCAGAGGACAATGGATTAGCAGTCCATCGCCTTAACCACTCGGCCACCTCGTCACATTGGGTGTTTGTGAAATTGTTTTTTGGTGAATTTTTGCTCCGAGGGGTAAATTATGATAAAAAATTGGGTAAATGTTGATGGTTTAATCAGAGATATACCAATATTTACTATTTAGTAATTTAGCTACAACTACATTAAAATCACTTCCAACGACGAGGATGAGATTCGAACCCACGCGTGCAGAGCACAATGGATTAGCAGTCCATCGCCTTAACCACTCGGCCACCTCGTCCTATTGGGTGTTTGTTAAATAGGTTTTTGGTGGATTTTTGCTCCAAGGGGTAAACGATAATATAAAATTTGGTACATGTTGATGGTTTAATCAGAGATATACCATTATTTACTATTTAGTAATTTAGCTACAACTACATTAAAATCACTTCCACCGACGAGGATGGGTTTCGAACACACACGTGCAGAGCACAATGGATTAGCAGTCCATCGCCTTAACCACTCGGCCACCTCTTCCTATTGGGTGTTTGTTAAATAGGTTTTTGGTGGATTTTTGCTCCAAGGGGTAAACGATAATTAAAAAGTTGGTACATGTTGATTGTTTAATCAGAGATATACCATTATTTCCTATTTAGCTATAACTACATTAAAATCACTTTCCCCGACGAGGATGGGATTCAAACCCACGCATGCAGAGGACAATGGATTAGCAGTCCATCGCCTTAACCACTCAGCCACCTCGTCACATTGGGTGTTTATGAAATTGGTTTTTGGTGAATTTTTGCTCCGAGGGGTAAATTATGATATACATTTTGGTACATGTTGAGGGTTTAATCAGAGATATACCATTATTTACTATTTAGTAATTTAGCTACAACTACATTAAAATCACTTCACCGACAAGGATGGGATTCGAACCCACGCGTGCAGAGCACAATGGATTAGCAGTCCTTCGCCTTAACCACTCGGCCACCTCGTCCTATTGGGTGTTTGTTAAATAGGTTTTTGGTGGATTTTTGCTCCAAGGGGTAAACGATAACATAAAATTTGGTACATGTTGATGGTTTAATCAGAGATATACCATTATTTACTATTTAGTAATTTAGCTACAACTACATTAAAATCACTTCAACCGACGAGGATGGGTTTCGAACACACACCTGCACAGCACAATGGATTAGCAGTCCATCGCCTTAACCACTCGTCCACCTCTTCCTATTGGGTGTTTGTTAAATAGGTTTTTGGTGGATTTTTGCTGCAAGGGGTAAACGATAATATAAAAATTGGTACATGTTGATGGTTTAATCAGAGATATACCATTATTTACTATTTAGCTATAACTACATTAAAATCACTTCCACCGACGAGGATGGGATTCGAACCCACGCGTGCAGAGGACAATGGACTAGCAGTCCATCGCCTTAACCACTCGGCCCCCTCGTCACATTGGGTGTTTGTGAAATTGGTTTTTGGTGAATTTTTGCTCCGAGGGGTAAATTATGATAAAAAATTGGGTAAATGTTGATGGTTTAATCAGAGATATACCAATATTTACTATTTAGTAATTTAGCTAAAACTACATTAAAATCACTTCCAACGACGAGGATGAGATTCGAACCCACGCGTGCAGAGCACAATGGATTAGCAGTCCATCGCCTTAACCACTCGGCCACCTCGTCCTATTGGGTGTGTGTTAAATAGGTTTTTGGTGGATTTTTGCTCCAAGGGGTAAACGATAATATAAAATTTGGTACATGTTGATGGTTTAATCAGAGATATACCATTATTTACTATTTAGTAATTTAGCTACAACTACATTAAAATCACTTCCACCGACGAGGATGGGTTTCGAACACACACGTGCAGAGCACAATGGATTAGCAGTCCATCGCCTTAACCACTCGGCCACCTCTTCCTATTGGGTGTTTGTTAAATAGGTTTTTGGTGGATTTTTGCTCCAAGGGGTAAACGATAATTACAAAGTTGGTACATGTTGATTGTTTAATCAGAGATATACCATTATTTACTATTTAGCTATAACTACATTAAAATCACTTTCCCCGACGAGGATGGGATTCAAACCCACGCGTGCAGAGGACAATGGATTAGCAGTCCATCGGCTTAACCACTCAGCCACCTCGTCATATTGGGTGTTTGTGAAATTGGTTTTTGGTGAATTTTTGCTCCGAGGGGTAAATTATGATAAAAAATTGGGTACATGTTGATGGTTTAATCAGAGATATACCATTATTTACTATTTATTAATTTAGCTACAACTACATTAAAATCACTTCCAACGACGAGGATGGGATTCGAACACACACGTGCAGAGCACAATGGATTAGCAGTCCATCGCCTTAACCACTCGGCCACCTCGTCCTATTGGGTGTTTGTTAAATAGGTTTTTGGTGGATTTTTGCTCCAAGGGGTAAATGATAATATAAATTTTGGTACATGTTGAGGGTTTAATCAGAGATATACCATTATTTACTATTTAGTAATTTAGCTACATTAAAATCACTTCACCGACAAGGATGGGATTCAAACCCACGCGTGCAGAGCACAATGGATTAGCAGTCCATCGCCTTAACCACTCTGCCACCTCGTCCTATTGGGTGCTTGTTAAATAGGTTTTTGGTGGATTTTTGCTCCGAGGGGTAAACGATAATATAAAATTTGGTACATGTTGATGGTTTAATCAGAGATATACCATTATTTACTATTTAGTAATTTAGCTACAACTACATTAAAATCACTTCCACCGAAGAGGATGGGTTTCGAACACACACGTGCAGAGCACAATGGATTAGCAGTCCATCGCCTTAACCACTCGGCCACCTCTTCCTGTTGGGTGTTTGTGAAATTGGTTTTGGGTGAATTTTTGCTCCGAGGGGTAAATTATGATAAAAAATTGGGTACATGTTGATGGTTTAATCAGAGATATACCATTATTTACTATTTAGTAATTTAGCTACAACTACATTAAAATCACTTCCAATGACGAGGATGGGATTCGAACACATGCATGCAGAGCACAATGGATTAGCAGTCCATCGCCTTAACCACTCGGCCACCTCGTCCTATTGGGTGTTTGTTAAATAGGTTTTTGGTGGATTTTTGCTCCAAGGGGTAAACGATAACATAAAATTTGGTACATGTTGATGGTTTAATCAGAGATATACCATTATTTACTATTTAGTAATTTAGCTACAACTACATTAAAATCACTTCCACCGACGAGGATGGGTTTCGAACACACACGTGCAGAGCACAATGGATTAGCAGTCCATCGCCTTAACCACTCGGCCACCTCTTCCTATTGGGTGTTTGTTAAATAGGTTTTTGGTGGATTTTTGCTCCAAGGGGTAAACGATAATTAAAAAGTTGGTACATGTTGATTGTTTAATCAGAGATATACCATTATTTACTATTTAGCTATAACTACATTAAAATCACTTTCCCCGACGAGGATGGGATTCAAACCCACGCGTGCAGAGGACAATGGATTAGCAGTCCATCGCCTTAACCACTCAGCCACCTCGTCATATTGGGTGTTTGTGAAATTGGTTTTTGGTGAATTTTTGCTCCGAGGGGTAAATTATGATAAAAAATTGGGTACATGTTGATGGTTTAATCAGAGATATACCATTATTTACTATTTATTAATTTAGCTACAACTACATTAAAATCACTTCCAACGACGAGGATGGGATTCGAACACACACGTGCAGAGCACAATGGATTAGCAGTCCATCGCCTTAACCACTCGGCCACCTCGTCCTATTGGGTGTTTGTTAAATAGGTTTTTGGTGGATTTTTGCTCCAAGGGGTAAATGATAATATAAATTTTGGTACATGTTGAGGGTTTAATCAGAGATATACCATTATTTACTATTTAGTAATTTAGCTACAACTACATTAAAATCACTTCACCGACAAGGATGGCATTCAAACCCACGCGTGCAGAGCACAATGGATTAGCAGTCCATCGCCTTAACCACTCTGCCACCTCGTCCTATTGGGTGCTTGTTAAATAGGTTTTTGGTGGATTTTTGCTCCAAGGGGTAAACGATAATATAAAATTTGGTACATGTTGATGGTTTAATCAGAGATATACCATTATTTACTATTTAGTAATTTAGCTACAACTACATTAAAATCACTTCCACCGAAGAGGATGGGTTTCGAACACACACGTGCAGAGCACAATGGATTAGCAGTCCATCGCCTTAACCACTCGGCCACCTCTTCCTGTTGGGTGTTTGTGAAATTGGTTTTGGGTGAATTTTTGCTCCGAGGGGTAAATTATGATAAAAAATTGGGTACATGTTGATGGTTTAATCAGAGATATACCATTATTTACTATTTAGTAATTTAGCTACAACTACATTAAAATCACTTCCAATGACGAGGATGGGATTCGAACACACGCATGCAGAGCACAATGGATTAGCAGTCCATCGCCTTAACCACTCGGCCACCTCGTCCTATTGGGTGTTTGTTAAATAGGTTTTTGGTGGATTTTTGCTCCAAGGGGTAAACGATAACATAAAATTTGGTAGATGTTGATGGTTTAATCAGAGATATACCATTATTTACTATTTAGTAATTTAGCTACAACTACATTAAAATCACTTCCAACGACGAGGATGGGATTCAAACACACACGTGCAGAGCACAATGGATTAGCAGTCCATCGCCTTAACCACTCGGCCACCTCGTCCTATTGGGTGTTTGTTAAATAGGTTTTTGGTGGATTTTTGCTCCAAGGGGTAAATGATAATATAAATTTTGGTACATGTTGAGGGTTTAATCAGAGATATACCATTATTTACTATTTAGTAATTTAGCTACAACTACATTAAAATCACTTCCACCGAAGAGGATGGGTTTCGAACACACACGTGCAGAGCACAATGGATTAGCAGTCCATCGCCTTAACCACTCGGCCACCTCTTCCTGTTGGGTGTTTGTGAAATTGGTTTTGGGTGAATTTTTGCTCCGAGGGGTAAATTATGATAAAAAAATTGGGTACATGTTGATGGTTTAATCAGAGATATACCATTATTTACTATTTAGTAATTTAGCTACAACTACATTAAAATCACTTCCAATGACGAGGATGGGATTCGAACACACGCATGCAGAGCACAATGGATTAGCAGTCCATCGCCTTAACCACTCGGCCACCTCGTCCTATTGGGTGTTTGTTAAATAGGTTTTTGGTGGATTTTTGCTCCAAGGGGTAAACGATAACATAAAATTTGGTACATGTTGATGGTTTAATCAGAGATATACCATTATTTACTATTTACTAATTTAGCTACAACTACATTAAAATCACTTCCACCGACGAGGATGGGTTTCGAACACACACCTGCACAGCACAATGGATTAGCAGTCCATCGCCTTAACCACTCGTCCACCTCTTCCTATTGGGTGTTTGTTAAATAGGTTTTTGGTGGATTTTTGCTCCAAGGGGTAAACGATAATATAAAAATTGGTACATGTTGATGGTTTAATCAGAGATATACCATTATTTACTATTTAGCTACAACTACATTAAAATCTCTTCCACCGACGAGGATGGGATTCGAACCCACGCGTGCAGAGCACAATGGATTAGCAGTCCATCGCCTTAACCACTCGGCCACCTCTTCCTATTGGGTGTTTGTTAAATAGGTTTTTGGTGGATTTTTGCTCCAAGGGGTAAACGATAATTAAAAAGTTGGTACATGTTGATTGTTTAATCAGAGATATACCATTATTTCCTATTTAGCTATAACTACATTAAAATCACTTTCCCCGACGAGGATGGGATTCAAACCCACGCATGCAGAGGACAATGGATTAGCAGTCCATCGCCTTAACCACTCAGCCACCTCGTCACATTGGGTGTTTATGAAATTGGTTTTTGGTGAATTTTTGCTCCGAGGGGTAAATTATGATATACATTTTGGTACATGTTGAGGGTTTAATCAGAGATATACCATTATTTACTATTTAGTAATTTAGCTACAACTACATTAAAATCACTTCACCGACAAGGATGGGATTCGAACCCACGCGTGCAGAGCACAATGGATTAGCAGTCCTTCGCCTTAACCACTCGGCCACCTCGTCCTATTGGGTGTTTGTTAAAATGGTTTTTGGTGGATTTTTGCTCCAAGGGGTAAACGATAACATAAAATTTGGTACATGTTGATGGTTTAATCAGAGATATACCATTATTTACTATTTAGTAATTTAGCTACAACTACATTAAAATCACTTCCACCGACGAGGATGGGTTTCGAACACACACCTGCACAGCACAATGGATTAGCAGTCCATCGCCTTAACCACTCGTCCACCTCTTCCTATTGGGTGTTTGTTAAATAGGTTTTTGGTGGATTTTTGCTCCAAGGGGTAAACGATAATATAAAAATTGGTACATGTTGATGGTTTAATCAGAGATATACCATTATTTACTATTTAGCTATAACTACATTAAAATCACTTCCACCGACGAGGATGGGATTCGAACCCACGCGTGCAGAGGACAATGGACTAGCAGTCCATCGCCTTAACCACTCGACCCCCTCGTCACATTGGGTGTTTGTGAAATTGGTTTTTGGTGAATTTTTGCTCCGAGGGGTAAATTATGATAAAAAATTGGGTAAATGTTGATGGTTTAATCAGAGATATACCAATATTTACTATTTAGTAATTTAGCTACAACTACATTAAAATCACTTCCACCGACGAGGATGGGTTTCGAACACACACATGCAGAGCACAATGGATTAGCAGTCCATCGCCTTAACCACTCGGCCACCTCTTCCTATTGGGTGTTTGTTAAATAGGTTTTTGGTGGATTTTTGCTCCAAGGGGTAAACGATAATTAAAAAGTTGGTACATGTTGATTGTTTAATCAGAGATATACCATTATTTACTATTTAGCTATAACTACATTAAAATCACTTTCCCCGACGAGGATGGGATTCTAACCCACGCGTGCAGAGGACAATGGATTAGCAGTCCATCGCCTTAACCACTCAGCCACCTCGTCATATTGGGTGTTTGTGAAATTGGTTTTTGGTGAATTTTTGCTCCGAGGGGTAAATTATGATAAAAAATTGGGTACATGTTGATGGTTTAATCAGAGATATACCATTATTTACTATTTATTAATTTAGCTACAACTACATTAAAATCACTTCCAACGACGAGGATGGGATTCGAACACACGCGTGCAGAGCACAAAGGATTAGCAGTCCATCGCCTTAACCACTCGGCCACCTCGTCCTATTGGGTGTTTGTTAAATAGGTTTTTGGTGGATTTTTGCTCCAAGGGGTAAATGATAATATAAATTTTGGTACATGTTGAGGGTTTAATCAGAGATATACCATTATTTACTATTTAGTAATTTAGCTACAACTACATTAAAATCACTTCACCGACAAGGATGGGATTCAAACCCACGCGTGCAGAGCACAATGGATTAGCAGTCCATCGCCTTAACCACTCTGCCACCTCGTCCTATTGGGTGCTTGTTAAATAGGTTTTTGGTGGATTTTTGCTCCAAGGGGTAAACGATAATATAAAATTTGGTACATGTTGATGGTTTAATCAGAGATATACCATTATTTACTATTTAGTAATTTAGCTACAACTACATTAAAATCACTTCCAACGACGAGGATGGGATTCAAACACACACGTGCAGAGCACAATGGATTAGCAGTCCATCGCCTTAACCACTCGGCCACCTCGTCCTATTGGGTGTTTGTTAAATAGGTTTTTGGTGGATTTTTGCTCCAAGGGGTAAATGATAATATAAATTTTGGTACATGTTGAGGGTTTAATCAGAGATATACCATTATTTACTATTTAGTAATTTAGCTACAACTACATTAAAATCACTTCCACCGAAGAGGATGGGTTTCGAACACACACGTGCAGAGCACAATGGATTAGCAGTCCATCGCCTTAACCACTCGGCCACCTCTTCCTGTTGGGTGTTTGTGAAATTGGTTTTGGGTGAATTTTTGCTCCGAGGGGTAAATTATGATAAAAAATTGGGTACATGTTGATGGTTTAATCAGAGATATACCATTATTTACTATTTAGTAATTTAGCTACAACTACATTAAAATCACTTCCAATGACGAGGATGGGATTCGAACACACGCATGCAGAGCACAATGGATTAGCAGTCCATCGCCTTAACCACTCGGCCACCTCGTCCTATTGGGTGTTTGTTAAATAGGTTTTTGGTGGATTTTTGCTCCAAGGGGTAAACGATAACATAAAATTTGGTACATGTTGATGGTTTAATCAGAGATATACCATTATTTACTATTTACTAATTTAGCTACAACTACATTAAAATCACTTCCACCGACGAGGATGGGTTTCGAACACACACCTGCACAGCACAATGGATTAGCAGTCCATCGCCTTAACCACTCGTCCACCTCTTCCTATTGGGTGTTTGTTAAATAGGTTTTTGGTGGATTTTTGCTCCAAGGGGTAAACGATAATATAAAAATTGGTACATGTTGATGGTTTAATCAGAGATATACCATTATTTACTATTTAGCTACAACTACATTAAAATCTCTTCCACCGACGAGGATGGGATTCGAACCCACGCGTGCAGATCACAATGGATTAGCAGTCCATCGCCTTAACCACTCGGCCACCTCTTCCTATTGGGTGTTTGTTAAATAGGTTTTTGGTGGATTTTTGCTCCAAGGGGTAAACGATAATTAAAAAGTTGGTACATGTTGATTGTTTAATCAGAGATATACCATTATTTCCTATTTAGCTATAACTACATTAAAATCACTTTCCCCGACGAGGATGGGATTCAAACCCACGCATGCAGAGGACAATGGATTAGCAGTCCATCGCCTTAACCACTCAGCCACCTCGTCACATTGGGTGTTTATGAAATTGGTTTTTGGTGAATTTTTGCTCCGAGGGGTAAATTATGATATACATTTTGGTACATGTTGAGGGTTTAATCAGAGATATACCATTATTTACTATTTAGTAATTTAGCTACAACTACATTAAAATCACTTCACCGACAAGGATGGGATTCGAACCCACGCGTGCAGAGCACAATGGATTAGCAGTCCTTCGCCTTAACCACTCGGCCACCTCTTCCTATTGGGTGTTTGTTAAAATGGTTTTTGGTGGATTTTTGCTCCAAGGGGTAAACGATAACATAAAATTTGGTACATGTTGATGGTTTAATCAGAGATATACCATTATTTACTATTTAGTAATTTAGCTACAACTACATTAAAATCACTTCCACCGACGAGGATGGGTTTCGAACACACACCTGCACAGCACAATGGATTAGCAGTCCATCGCCTTAACCACTCGTCCACCTCTTCCTATTGGGTGTTTGTTAAATAGGTTTTTGGTGGATTTTTGCTCCAAGGGGTAAACGATAATATAAAAATTGGTACATGTTGATGGTTTAATCAGAGATATACCATTATTTACTATTTAGCTATAACTACATTAAAATCACTTCCACCGACGAGGATGGGATTCGAACCCACGCGTGCAGAGGACAATGGACTAGCAGTCCATCGCCTTAACCACTCGACCCCCTCGTCACATTGGGTGTTTGTGAAATTGGTTTTTGGTGAATTTTTGCTCCGAGGGGTAAATTATGATAAAAAATTGGGTAAATGTTGATGGTTTAATCAGAGATATACCAATATTTACTATTTACTAATTTAGCTACAACTACATTAAAATCACTTCCACCGACGAGGATGGGTTTCGAACACACACATGCAGAGCACAATGGATTAGCAGTCCATCGCCTTAACCACTCGGCCACCTCTTCCTATTGGGTGTTTGTTAAATAGGTTTTTGGTGGATTTTTGCTCCAAGGGGTAAACGATAATTAAAAAGTTGGTACATGTTGATTGTTTAATCAGAGATATACCATTATTTACTATTTAGCTATAACTACATTAAAATCACTTTCCCCGACGAGGATGGGATTCTAACCCACGCGTGCAGAGGACAATGGATTAGCAGTCCATCGCCTTAACCACTCAGCCACCTCGTCATATTGGGTGTTTGTGAAATTGGTTTTTGGTGAATTTTTGCTCCGAGGGGTAAATTATGATAAAAAATTGGGTACATGTTGATGGTTTAATCAGAGATATACCATTATTTACTATTTATTAATTTAGCTACAACTACATTAAAATCACTTCCAACGACGAGGATGGGATTCGAACACACGTGTGCAGAGCACAAAGGATTAGCAGTCCATCGCCTTAACCACTCGGCCACCTCGTCCTATTGGGTGTTTGTTAAATAGGTTTTTGGTGGATTTTTGCTCCAAGGGGTAAATGATAATATAAATTTTGGTACATGTTGAGGGTTTAATCAGAGATATACCATTATTTACTATTTAGTAATTTAGCTACAACTACATTAAAATCACTTCACCGACAAGGATGGGATTCAAACCCACGCGTGCAGAGCACAATGGATTAGCAGTCCATCGCCTTAACCACTCTGCCACCTCGTCCTATTGGGTGCTTGTTAAATAGGTTTTTGGTGGATTTTTGCTCCAAGGGGTAAACGATAATATAAAATTTGGTACATGTTGATGGTTTAATAAGAGATATACCATTATTTACTATTTAGTAATTTAGCTACAACTACATTAAAATCACTTCCACCGAAGAGGATGGGTTTTGAACACACACGTGCAGAGCACAATGGATTAGCAGTCCATCGCCTTAACCACTCGGCCACCTCTTCCTGTTGGGTGTTTGTGAAATTGGTTTTGGGTGAATTTTTGCTCCGAGGGGTAAATTATGATAAAAAATTGGGTACATGTTGATGGTTTAATCAGAGATATAGCATTATTTACTATTTAGTAATTTAGCTACAACTACATTAAAATCACTTCCAACGACGAGGATGGGATTCGAACACACGCGTGCAGAGCACAATGGATTAGCAGTGCATCGCCTTAACCACTCGGCCACCTCTTCCTATTGGGTGTTTGTTAAATAGGTTTTTGGTGGATTTTTGCTCCAAGGGGTAAACGATAACATAAAATTTGGTACATGTTGATGGTTTAATCAGAGATATACCATTATTTACTATTTACTAATTTAGCTACAACTACATTAAAATCACTTCCACCGACGAGGATGGGTTTCGAACACACACCTGCACAGCACAATGGATTAGCAGTCCATCGCCTTAACCACTCGTCCACCTCTTCCTATTGGGTGTTTGTTAAATAGGTTTTTGGTGGATTTTTGCTCCAAGGGGTAAACGATAATATAAAAATTGGTACATGTTGATGGTTTAATCAGAGATATACCATTATTTACTATTTAGCTACAACTACATTAAAATCTCTTCCACCGACGAGGATGGGATTCGAACCCACGCGTGCAGATCACAATGGATTAGCAGTCCATCGCCTTAACCACTCGGCCACCTCGTCCTATTGGGTGTTTGTTAAATAGGTTTTTGGTGGATTTTTGCTCCAAGGGGTAAACGATAATTAAAAAGTTGGTACATGTTGATGGTTTAATCAGAGATATACCATTATTTACTATTTAGCTATAACTACATTAAAATCACTTTCCCCGACGAGGATGGGATTCAAACCCACCCGTGCAGAGGACAATGGATTAGCAGTCCATCGCCTTAACCACTCGGCCACCTCGTCACATTGGGTGTTTGTGAAATTGGTTTTGGGTTAATTTTTGCTCCGAGGGGTAAATTATGATAAAAAATTGGGTACATGTTGATGGTTTAATCAGAGATATACCATTATTTACTATTTAGTAATTTAGCTACAACTACATTAAAATCACTTCCAACGACAAGGATGGGATTCGAACACACGCGTGCAGAGCACAATGGATTAGCAGTCCATCGCCTTAACCACTCGGCCACCTCTTCCTGTTGGGTGTTTGTGAAATTGGTTTTGGGTGAATTTTTGCTCCGAGGGGTAAACGATAATTAAAAAGTTGGTACATGTTGATTGTTTAATCAGAGATATACCATTATTTCCTATTTAGCTATAACTACATTAAAATCACTTTCCCCGACGAGGATGGGATTCAAACCCACGCATGCAGAGGACAATGGATTAGCAGTCCATCGCCTTAACCACTCAGCCACCTCGTCACATTGGGTGTTCATGAAATTGGTTTTTGGTGAATTTTTGCTCCGAGGGGTAAATTATGATATACATTTTGGTACATGTTGAGGGTTTAATCAGAGATATACCATTATTTACTATTTAGTAATTTAGCTACAACTACATTAAAATCACTTCACCGACAAGGATGGGATTCGAACCCACGCGTGCAGAGCACAATGGATTAGCAGTCCTTCGCCTTAACCACTCGGCCACCTCTTCCTATTGGGTGTTTGTTAAAATGGTTTTTGGTGGATTTTTGCTCCAAGGGGTAAACGATAACATAAAATTTGGTACATGTTGATGGTTTAATCAGAGATATACCATTATTTACTATTTAGTAATTTAGCTACAACTACATTAAAATCACTTCCACCGACGAGGATGGGTTTCGAACACACACCTGCACAGCACAATGGATTAGCAGTCCATCGCCTTAACCACTCGTCCACCTCTTCCTATTGGGTGTTTGTTAAATAGGTTTTTGGTGGATTTTTGCTCCAAGGGGTAAACGATAATATAAAAATTGGTACATGTTGATGGTTTAATCAGAGATATACCATTATTTACTATTTAGCTATAACTACATTAAAATCACTTCCACCGACGAGGATGGGATTCGAACACACGCGTGCAGAGCACAATGGATTAGCAGTCCATCGCCTTAACCACTCGGCCACCTCGTCCTATTGGGTGTTTGTTAAATAGGTTTTTGGTGGATTTTTGCTCCAAGGGGTAAATGATAATATAAATTTTGGTACATGTTGAGGGTTTAATCAGAGATATACCATTATTTACTATTTAGTAATTTAGCTACAACTACATTAAAATCACTTCACCGACAAGGATGGGATTCAAACCCACGCGTGCAGAGCACAATGGATTAGCAGTCCATCGCCTTAACCACTCTGCCACCTCGTCCTATTGGGTGCTTGTTAAATAGGTTTTTGGTGGATTTTTGCTCCAAGGGGTAAACGATAATATAAAATTTGGTACATGTTGATGGTTTAATCAGAGATATACCATTATTTACTATTTAGTAATTTAGCTACAACTACATTAAAATCACTTCCACCGAAGAGGATGGGTTTCGAACACACACGTGCAGAGCACAATGGATTAGCAGTCCATCGCCTTAACCACTCGGCCACCTCTTCCTGTTGGGTGTTTGTGAAATTGGTTTTGGGTGAATTTTTCCTCCGAGGGGTAAATTATGATAAAAAATTGGGTACATGTTGATGGTTTAATCAGAGATATACCATTATTTACTATTTAGTAATTTAGCT
Organism: Coregonus lavaretus; assembly: GCF_964263955.1. Taxonomy (NCBI): domain Eukaryota; kingdom Metazoa; phylum Chordata; class Actinopteri; order Salmoniformes; family Salmonidae; genus Coregonus; species Coregonus lavaretus. Next base: position 25,647,844 of record NC_140025.1, on the reverse strand, counting down.
ACAACTACATTAAAATCACTTCCAACGACGAGGATGGGATTCGAACACACACGTGCAGAGCACAATGGATTAGCAGTCCATCGCCTTAACCACTCGGCCACCTCGTCCTATTGGGTGTTTGTTAAATAGGTTTTTGGTGGATTTTTGCTCCAAGGGGTAAACGATAACATAAAAATTGGTACATGTTGATGGTTTAATCAGAGATATACCATTATTTACTATTTACTAATTTAGCTACAACTACATTAAAATCACTTCCACCGACGAGGATGGGTTTCGAACACACACCTGCACAGCACAATGGATTAGCAGTCCATCGCCTTAACCACTCGTCCACCTCTTCCTATTGGGTGTTTGTTAAATAGGTTTTTGGTGGATTTTTGCTCCAAGGGGTAAACGATAATATAAAAATTGGTACATGTTGATGGTTTAATCAGAGATATACCATTATTTACTATTTAGCTACAACTACATTAAAATCTCTTCCACCGACGAGGATGGGATTCAAACCCACGCGTGCAGATCACAATGGATTAGCAGTCCATCGCCTTAACCACTCGGCCACCTCGTCCTATTGGGTGTTTGTTAAATAGGTTTTTGGTGGATTTTTGCTCCAAGGGGTAAACGATAATTAAAAAGTTGGTACATGTTGATGGTTTAATCAGAGATATACCATTATTTACTATTTAGCTATAACTACATTAAAATCACTTTCCCCGACGAGGATGGGATTCGAACCCACCCGTGCAGAGGACAATGGATTAGCAGTCCATCGCCTTAACCACTCGGCCACCTCGTCACATTGGGTGTTTGTGAAATTGGTTTTGGGTGAATTTTTGCTCCGAGGGGTAAATTATGATAAAAAATTGGGTACATGTTGATGGTTTAATCAGAGATATACCATTATTTACTATTTAGTAATTTAGCTACAACTACATTAAAATCACTTCCAACGACGAGGATGGGATTCGAACACACGCGTGCAGAGCACAATGGATTAGCAGTCCATCGCCTTAACCACTCAGCCACCTCGTCCTATTGGGTGTCTGTTAAATAGGTTTTTGGTGGATTTTTGCTCCAAGGGGTAAACGATAACATAAAATTTGGTACATGTTGATGGTTTAATCATAGATATACCATTATTTACTATTTAGTAATTTAGCTACAACTACATTAAAATCACTTCCACCGACGAGGATGGGATTCGAACACACGCTTGCAGAGCACAATTGATTAGCAGTCCATCGCCTTAACCACTCGGCCATCTCGTCCTATTGGGTGTTTGTTAAATAGGTTTTTGGTGGATTTTTGCTCCAAGGGGTAAACGATAATTAAAAAGTTGGTACATGTTGATTGTTTAATCAGAGATATACCATTATTTCCTATTTAGCTATAACTACATTAAAATCACTTTCCCCGACGAGGATGGGATTCAAACCCACGCGTGCAGAGGACAATGGATTAGCAGTCCATCGCCTTAACCACTCAGCCACCTCGTCACATTGGGTGTTTGTGAAATTGGTTTTTGGTGAATTTTTGCTCCGAGGGGTAAATTATGATAAAAAATTGGGTACATGTTGATGGTTTAATCAGAGATATACCATTATTTACTATTTATTAATTTAGCTACAACTACATTAAAATCACTTCCACCGACGAGGATGGGATTCGAACCCACGCGTGCAGAGCTCAATGGATTAACAGCCCATCGCCTTAACCACTCTGCCACCTCGTCCTATTGGGTGTTTGTTAAATAGGTTTTTGGTGGATTTTTGCTCCAAGGGGTAAACGATAATATAAAATTTGGTACATGTTGATGGTTTAATCAGAGATATACCATTATTTACTATTTAGTAATTTACCTACAACTACATTAAAATCACTTCCACCGAAGAGGATGGGTTTCGAACACACACGTGCAGAGCACAATGGATTAGCAGTCCATCGCCTTAACCACTCGGTCACCTCTTCCTGTTGGGTGTTTGTTAAATAGGTTTTTGGTGGATTTTTGCTCCAAGGGGTAAACGATAATATAAAAATTGGTACATGTTGATGGTTTAATCAGAGATATACCATTATTTACTATTTAGCTACAACTACATTAAAATTACTTCCACCGATGAGGATGGGATTCGAACCCACGCGTGCAGCTCACAATGGATTAGCATTCCATCGCCTTAACCACTCGGCCACCTCGTCCTATTGGGTGTTTGGTAAATAGGTTTTTGGTGGATTTTTGCTCCAAGGGGTAAATGATAATATAAATTTTGGTACATGTTGAGGGTTTAATCTGAGATATACCATTATTTACTATTTAGTAATTTAGCTACAACTACATTAAAATCACTTCACCGACAAGGATGGGATTCGAACCCACGCGTGCAGAGCACAATGGATTAGCAGCCCATCGCCTTAACCACTCGGCCCCCTCGTCACATTGGGTGTTTGTGAAATTGGTTTTTGGTGAATTTTTGCTCCGAGGGGTAAATTATGATAAAAAATTGGGTAAATGTTGATGGTTTAATCAGAGATACAGTGATCCCTCGCCACTTCGCGGTTCACTTATCGCGGATTCGCTATTTCGCGGATTTTCATAATGCATTTTTTTTTTTGTTGGTGCATTGTGCTCTGCATTCTGATTCGCTAAAAACTCACTCCCGCTTCTTGTATCAAAACATGCTACGAATTGTGCTATCATTTTGTCGTCTCGTGCAGTTATGTGTACTTACATAAAACAGCTTGGCAAATTTACATTAAGTTGGCCAAATTATCTTGTAATTTCGAACATCTCCTAAACCCATAATGTCGACGAAACGGCCTGGACCGACAAAAGCACCTGCGGATGGGCCCAAACGGCGGAAGATGCTACCTATCTCAGATAAAGTTAAACTTCTGGACATGCTAAGGGAAGGTAAATGACAAAGCCACAAAGCGACGATGAAAGAGAAGAGGGAGAAGAGGACACGAGAGATGAGGAGGAAGGACTAACGCTTGGTCGCTTAGCAACCATGGTGCGAATGGCCACTGAACTTAAGCGAGTAGCTGAGGAATGGGACCCTTTGATGAGCCGTTCATTACAGTTCTCCAACGTAATCGATGGTGGCATGTCGGTGTACAAGGATCTTTTTGCAAAGAAGAAAAAAGAGCGACAACAGCTGCCTATCACTATGTTCTTCTCCCGAACAAACACACCTGCACCGCGGGCTTCAGAAGAAGAGAACACTGCAGAGCGCAGTCAGGATGCAGCGGCCCAGTCTGAAGAGCAGTGAAACGGCCTACACGTGAGTCACTGTATTTGTATACATGTAATAGTTGCTAATTGTAAAAAAAAAAAGTTTTCTATTTCGCGGATTTCACTTATCGCGGGTCATTTTCGGAACGTAACCCCCGCGATAAACGAGGGATTACTGTATACCAATATTTACTATTTAGTAATTTAGCTAAAACTACATTAAAATCACTTCCAACGACTAGGATGAGATTCGAACCCACACGTGCAGAGCACAATGGATTAGCAGTCCATCGCCTTAACCACTCGGCCACCTCGTCCTATTGGGTGTGTGTTAAATAGGTTTTTGGTGGATTTTTGCTCCAAGGGGTAAACGATAATATAAAATTTGGTACATGTTGATGGTTTAATCAGAGATATACCATTATTTACTATTTAGTAATTTAGCTACAACTACATTAAAATCACTTCCACCGACGAGGATGGGTTTCGAACACACACGTGCAGAGCACAATGGATTAGCAGTCCATCGCCTTAACCACTCGGCCACCTCTTCCTATTGGGTGTTTGTTAAATAGGTTTTTGGTGGATTTTTGCTCCAAGGGGTAAACGATAATTAAAAAGTTGGTACATGTTGATTGTTTAATCAGAGATATACCATTATTTACTATTTAGCTATAACTACATTAAAATCACTTTCCCTGACGAGGATGGGATTCAAACCCACGCGTGCAGTGGACAATGGATTAGCAGTCCATCGCCTTAACCACTCAGCCACCTCGTCATATTGGGTGTTTGTGAAATTGGTTTTTGGTGAATTTTTGCTCCGAGGGGTAAATTATGATAAAAAATTGGGTACATGTTGATGGTTTAATCAGAGATATACCATTATTTACTATTTATTAATTTAGCTACAACTACATTAAAATCACTTCCAACGACGAGGATGGGATTCGAACACACACGTGCAGAGCACAATGGATTAGCAGTCCATCGCCTTAACCACTCGGCCACCTCGTCCTATTGGGTGTTTGTTAAATAGGTTTTTGGTGGATTTTTGCTCCAAGGGGTAAATGATAATATAAATTTTGGTACATGTTGAGGGTTTAATCAGAGATATACCATTATTTACTATTTAGTAATTTAGCTACAACTACATTAAAATCACTTCACCGACAAGGATGGGATTCAAACCCACGCGTGCAGAGCACAATGGATTAGCAGTCCATCGCCTTAACCACTCTGCCACCTCGTCCTATTGGGTGCTTGTTAAATAGGTTTTTGGTGGATTTTTGCTCCAAGGGGTAAACGATAATATAAAATTTGGTACATGTTGATGGTTTAATCAGAGATATACCATTATTTACTATTTAGTAATTTAGCTACAACTACATTAAAATCACTTCCACCGAAGAGGATGGGTTTCGAACACACACGTGCAGAGCACAATGGATTAGCAGTCCATCGCCTTAACCACTCGGCCACCTCTTCCTGTTGGGTGTTTGTGAAATTGGTTTTGGGTGAATTTTTCCTCCGAGGGGTAAATTATGATAAAAAATTGGGTACATGTTGATGGTTTAATCAGAGATATACCATTATTTACTATTTAGTAATTTAGCTACAACTACATTAAAATCACTTCCAACGACGAGGATGGGATTCGAACACACACGTGCAGAGCACAATGGATTAGCAGTCCATCGCCTTAACCACTCGGCCACCTCGTCCTATTGGGTGTTTGTTAAATAGGTTTTTGGTGGATTTTTGCTCCAAGGGGTAAACGATAACATAAAAATTGGTACATGTTGATGGTTTAATCAGAGATATACCATTATTTACTATTTACTAATTTAGCTACAACTACATTAAAATCACTTCCACCGACGAGGATGGGTTTCGAACACACACCTGCACAGCACAATGGATTAGCAGTCCATCGCCTTAACCACTCGTCCACCTCTTCCTATTGGGTGTTTGTTAAATAGGTTTTTGGTGGATTTTTGCTCCAAGGGGTAAACGATAATATAAAAATTGGTACATGTTGATGGTTTAATCAGAGATATACCATTATTTACTATTTAGCTACAACTACATTAAAATCTCTTCCACCGACGAGGATGGGATTCAAACCCACGCGTGCAGATCACAATGGATTAGCAGTCCATCGCCTTAACCACTCGGCCACCTCGTCCTATTGGGTGTTTGTTAAATAGGTTTTTGGTGGATTTTTGCTCCAAGGGGTAAACGATAATTAAAAAGTTGGTACATGTTGATGGTTTAATCAGAGATATACCATTATTTACTATTTAGCTATAACTACATTAAAATCACTTTCCCCGACGAGGATGGGATTCGAACCCACCCGTGCAGAGGACAATGGATTAGCAGTCCATCGCCTTAACCACTCGGCCACCTCGTCACATTGGGTGTTTGTGAAATTGGTTTTGGGTGAATTTTTGCTCCGAGGGGTAAATTATGATAAAAAATTGGGTACATGTTGATGGTTTAATCAGAGATATACCATTATTTACTATTTAGTAATTTAGCTACAACTACATTAAAATCACTTCCAACGACGAGGATGGGATTCGAACACACGCGTGCAGAGCACAATGGATTAGCAGTCCATCGCCTTAACCACTCAGCCACCTCGTCCTATTGGGTGTCTGTTAAATAGGTTTTTGGTGGATTTTTGCTCCAAGGGGTAAACGATAACATAAAATTTGGTACATGTTGATGGTTTAATCAGAGATATACCATTATTTACTATTTAGTAATTTAGCTACAACTACATTAAAATCACTTCCACCGACGAGGATGGGATTCGAACACACGCTTGCAGAGCACAATTGATTAGCAGTCCATCGCCTTAACCACTCGGCCATCTCGTCCTATTGGGTGTTTGTTAAATAGGTTTTTGGTGGATTTTTGCTCCAAGGGGTAAACGATAATTAAAAAGTTGGTACATGTTGATTGTTTAATCAGAGATATACCATTATTTCCTATTTAGCTATAACTACATTAAAATCACTTTCCCCGACGAGGATGGGATTCAAACCCACGCGTGCAGAGGACAATGGATTAGCAGTCCATCGCCTTAACCACTCAGCCACCTCGTCACATTGGGTGTTTGTGAAATTGGTTTTTGGTGAATTTTTGCTCCGAGGGGTAAATTATGATAAAAAATTGGGTACATGTTGATGGTTTAATCAGAGATATACCATTATTTACTATTTATTAATTTAGCTACAACTACATTAAAATCACTTCCACCGACGAGGATGGGATTCGAACCCACGCGTGCAGAGCACAATGGATTAGCAGCCCATCGCCTTAACCACTCTGCCACCTCGTCCTATTGGGTGTTTGTTAAATAGGTTTTTGGTGGATTTTTGCTCCAAGGGGTAAACGATAATATAAAATTTGGTACATGTTGATGGTTTAATCAGAGATATACCATTATTTACTATTTAGTAATTTACCTACAACTACATTAAAATCACTTCCACCGAAGAGGATGGGTTTCGAACACACACGTGCAGAGCACAATGGATTAGCAGTCCATCGCCTTAACCACTCGGCCACCTCTTCCTGTTGGGTGTTTGTTAAATAGGTTTTTGGTGGATTTTTGCTCCAAGGGGTAAACGATAATATAAAAATTGGTACATGTTGATGGTTTAATCAGAGATATACCATTATTTACTATTTAGCTACAACTACATTAAAATCACTTCCACCGATGAGGATGGGATTCGAACCCACGCGTGCAGCTCACAATGGATTAGCATTCCATCGCCTTAACCACTCGGCCACCTCGTCCTATTGGGTGTTTGGTAAATAGGTTTTTGGTGGATTTTTGCTCCAAGGGGTAAATGATAATATAAATTTTGGTACATGTTGAGGGTTTAATCAGAGATATACCATTATTTACTATTTAGTAATTTAGCTACAACTACATTAAAATCACTTCACCGACAAGGATGGGATTCGAACCCACGCGTGCAGAGCACAATGGATTAGCAGCCCATCGCCTTAACCACTCGGCCCCCTCGTCACATTGGGTGTTTGTGAAATTGGTTTTTGGTGAATTTTTGCTACGAGGGGTAAATTATGATAAAAAATTGGGTAAATGTTGATGGTTTAATCAGAGATATACCAATATTTACTATTTAGTAATTTAGCTAAAACTACATTAAAATCACTTCCAACGACTAGGATGAGATTCGAACCCACACGTGCAGAGCACAATGGATTAGCAGTTCATCGCCTTAACCACTCGGCCACCTCGTCCTATTGGGTGTGTGTTAAATAGGTTTTTGGTGGATTTTTGCTCCAAGGGGTAAACGATAATATAAAATTTGGTACATGTTGATGGTTTAATCAGAGATATACCATTATTTACTATTTAGTAATTTAGCTACAACTACATTAAAATCACTTCCACCGACGAGGATGGGTTTCGAACACACACGTGCAGAGCACAATGGATTAGCAGTCCATCGCCTTAACCACTCGGCCACCTCTTCCTATTGGGTGTTTGTTAAATAGGTTTTTGGTGGATTTTTGCTCCAAGGGGTAAACGATAATTAAAAAGTTGGTACATGTTGATTGTTTAATCAGAGATATACCATTATTTACTATTTAGCTATAACTACATTAAAATCACTTTCCCCGACGAGGATGGGATTCAAACCCACGCGTGCAGAGGACAATGGATTAGCAGTCCATCGCCTTAACCACTCAGCCACCTCGTCATATTGGGTGTTTGTGAAATTGGTTTTTGGTGAATTTTTGCTCCGAGGGGTAAATTATGATAAAAAATTGGGTACATGTTGATGGTTTAATCAGAGATATACCATTATTTACTATTTATTAATTTAGCTACAACTACATTAAAATCACTTCCAACGACGAGGATGGGATTCGAACACACGCGTGCAGAGCACAATGGATTAGCAGTCCATCGCCTTAACCACTCGGCCACCTCGTCCTATTGGGTGTTTGTTAAATAGGTTTTTGGTGGATTTTTGCTCCAAGGGGTAAATGATAATATAAATTTAGGTACATGTTGAGGGTTTAATCAGAGATATACCATTATTTACTATTTAGTAATTTAGCTACAACTACATTAAAATCACTTCACCGACAAGGATGGGATTCAAACCCACGCGTGCAGAGCACAATGGATTAGCAGTCCATCGCCTTAACCACTCTGCCACCTCGTCCTATTGGGTGCTTGTTAAATAGGTTTTTGGTGGATTTTTGCTCCAAGGGGTAAACGATAATATAAAATTTGGTACATGTTGATGGTTTAATCAGAGATATACCATTATTTACTATTTAGTAATTTAGCTACAACTACATTAAAATCACTTTCACCGAAGAGGATGGGTTTCGAACACACACGTGCAGAGCACAATGGATTAGCAGTCCATCGCCTTAACCACTCGGCCACCTCTTCCTGTTGGGTGTTTGTGAAATTGGTTTTGGGTGAATTTTTGCTCCGAGGGGTAAATTATGATAAAAAATTGGGTACATGTTGATGGTTTAATCAGAGATATACCATTATTTACTATTTAGTAATTTAGCTACAACTACATTAAAATCACTTCCAACGACGAGGATGGGATTCGAACACACGCGTGCAGAGCACAATGGATTAGCAGTCCATCGCCTTAACCACTCGGCCACCTCGTCCTATTGGGTGTTTGTTTAATAGGTTTTTGGTGGATTTTTGCTCCAAGGGGTAAACGATAACATAAAATTTCGTACATGTTGATGGTTTAATCAGAGATATACCATTATTTACTATTTACTAATTTAGCTACAACTACATTAAAATCACTTCCACCGACGAGGATGGGTTTCGAACACACACCTGCACAGCACAATGGATTAGCAGTCCATCGCCTTAACCACTCGTCCACCTCTTCCTATTGGGTGTTTGTTAAATAGGTTTTTGGTGGATTTTTGCTCCAAGGGGTAAACGATAATATAAAAATTGGTACATGTTGATGGTTTAATCAGAGATATACCATTATTTACTATTTAGCTACAACTACATTAAAGTCTCTTCCACCGACGAGGATGGGATTCGAAGCCACGCGTGCAGATCACAATGGATTAGCAGTCCATCGCCTTAACCACTCGGCCACCTCGTCCTATTGGGTGTTTGTTAAATAGGTTTTTGGTGGATTTTTGCTCCAAGGGGTAAACGATAATTAAAAAGTTGGTACATGTTGATGGTTTAATCAGAGATATACCATTATTTACTATTTAGCTATAACTACATTAAAATCACTTTCCCCGACGAGGATGGGATTCGAACCCACCCGTGCAGAGGACAATGGATTAGCAGTCCATCGCCTTAACCACTCGGCCACCTCGTCACATTGGGTGTTTGTGAAATTGGTTTTGGGTGAATTTTTGCTCCGAGGGGTAAATTATGATAAAAAATTGGGTACATGTTGATGGTTTAATCAGAGATATACCATTATTTACTATTTAGTAATTTAGCTACAACTACATTAAAATCACTTCCAACGACGAGGATGGGATTCGAACACACGCATGCAGAGCACAATGGATTAGCAGTCCATCGCCTTAACCACTCAGCCACCTCGTCCTATTGGGTGTCTGTTAAATAGGTTTTTGGTGGATTTTTGCTCCAAGGGGTAAACGATAACATAAAATTTGGTACATGTTGATGGTTTAATCAGAGATATACCATTATTTACTATTTAGTAATTTAGCTACAACTACATTAAAATCACTTCCACCGACGAGGATGGGATTCGAACACACGCTTGCAGAGCACAATTGATTAGCAGTCCATCGCCTTAACCACTCGGCCATCTCGTCCTATTGGGTGTTTGTTAAATAGGTTTTTGGTGGATTTTTGCTCCAAGGGGTAAACGATAATTAAAAAGTTGGTACATGTTGATTGTTTAATCAGAGATATACCATTATTTCCTATTTAGCTATAACTACATTAAAATCACTTTCCCCGACGAGGATGGGATTCAAACCCACGCGTGCAGAGGACAATGGATTAGCAGTCCATCGCCTTAACCACTCAGCCACCTCGTCACATTGGGTGTTTGTGAAATTGGTTTTTGGTGAATTTTTGCTCCGAGGGGTAAATTATGATAAAAAATTGGGTACATGTTGATGGTTTAATCAGAGATATACCATTATTTACTATTTATTAATTTAGCTACAACTACATTAAAATCACTTCCACCGACGAGGATGGGATTCGAACCCACGCGTGCAGAGCACAATGGATTAGCAGCCCATCGCCTTAACCACTCTGCCACCTCGTCCTATTGGGTGTTTGTTAAATAGGTTTTTGGTGGATTTTTGCTCCAAGGGGTAAACGATAATATAAAATTTGGTACATGTTGATGGTTTAATCAGAGATATACCATTATTTACTATTTAGTAATTTACCTACAACTACATTAAAATCACTTCCACCGAAGAGGATGGGTTTCGAACACACACGTGCAGAGCACAATGGATTAGCAGTCCATCGCCTTAACCACTCGGCCACCTCTTCCTGTTGGGTGTTTGTTAAATAGGTTTTTGGTGGATTTTTGCTCCAAGGGGTAAACGATAATATAAAAATTGGTACATGTTGATGGTTTAATCAGAGATATACCATTATTTACTATTTAGCTACAACTACATTAAAATCACTTCCACCGATGAGGATGGGATTCGAACCCACGCGTGCAGCTCACAATGGATTAGCATTCCATCGCCTTAACCACTCGGCCACCTCGTCCTATTGGGTGTTTGGTAAATAGGTTTTTGGTGGATTTTTGCTCCAAGGGGTAAATGATAATATAAATTTTGGTACATGTTGAGGGTTTAATCAGAGATATACCATTATTTACTATTTAGTAATTTAGCTACAACTACATTAAAATCACTTCACCGACAAGGATGGGATTCGAACCCACGCGTGCAGAGCACAATGGATTAGCAGCCCATCGCCTTAACCACTCGGCCCCCTCGTCACATTGGGTGTTTGTGAAATTGGTTTTTGGTGAATTTTTGCTACGAGGGGTAAATTATGATAAAAAATTGGGTAAATGTTGATGGTTTAATCAGAGATATACCAATATTTACTATTTAGTAATTTAGCTAAAACTACATTAAAATCACTTCCAACGACTAGGATGAGATTCGAACCCACACGTGCAGAGCACAATGGATTAGCAGTTCATCGCCTTAACCACTCGGCCACCTCGTCCTATTGGGTGTGTGTTAAATAGGTTTTTGGTGGATTTTTGCTCCAAGGGGTAAACGATAATATAAAATTTGGTACATGTTGATGGTTTAATCAGAGATATACCATTATTTACTATTTAGTAATTTAGCTACAACTACATTAAAATCACTTCCACCGACGAGGATGGGTTTCGAACACACACGTGCAGAGCACAATGGATTAGCAGTCCATCGCCTTAACCACTCGGCCACCTCTTCCTATTGGGTGTTTGTTAAATAGGTTTTTGGTGGATTTTTGCTCCAAGGGGTAAACGATAATTAAAAAGTTGGTACATGTTGATTGTTTAATCAGAGATATACCATTATTTACTATTTAGCTATAACTACATTAAAATCACTTTCCCCGACGAGGATGGGATTCAAACCCACGCGTGCAGAGGACAATGGATTAGCAGTCCATCGCCTTAACCACTCAGCCACCTCGTCATATTGGGTGTTTGTGAAATTGGTTTTTGGTGAATTTTTGCTCCGAGGGGTAAATTATGATAAAAAATTGGGTACATGTTGATGGTTTAATCAGAGATATACCATTATTTACTATTTATTAATTTAGCTACAACTACATTAAAATCACTTCCAACGACGAGGATGGGATTCGAACACACGCGTGCAGAGCACAATGGATTAGCAGTCCATCGCCTTAACCACTCGGCCACCTCGTCCTATTGGGTGTTTGTTAAATAGGTTTTTGGTGGATTTTTGCTCCAAGGGGTAAATGATAATATAAATTTAGGTACATGTTGAGGGTTTAATCAGAGATATACCATTATTTACTATTTAGTAATTTAGCTACAACTACATTAAAATCACTTCACCGACAAGGATGGGATTCAAACCCACGCGTGCAGAGCACAATGGATTAGCAGTCCATCGCCTTAACCACTCTGCCACCTCGTCCTATTGGGTGCTTGTTAAATAGGTTTTTGGTGGATTTTTGCTCCAAGGGGTAAACGATAATATAAAATTTGGTACATGTTGATGGTTTAATCAGAGATATACCATTATTTACTATTTAGTAATTTAGCTACAACTACATTAAAATCACTTTCACCGAAGAGGATGGGTTTCGAACACACACGTGCAGAGCACAATGGATTAGCAGTCCATCGCCTTAACCACTCGGCCACCTCTTCCTGTTGGGTGTTTGTGAAATTGGTTTTGGGTGAATTTTTGCTCCGAGGGGTAAATTATGATAAAAAATTGGGTACATGTTGATGGTTTAATCAGAGATATACCATTATTTACTATTTAGTAATTTAGCTACAACTACATTAAAATCACTTCCAACGACGAGGATGGGATTCGAACACACGCGTGCAGAGCACAATGGATTAGCAGTCCATCGCCTTAACCACTCGGCCACCTCGTCCTATTGGGTGTTTGTTTAATAGGTTTTTGGTGGATTTTTGCTCCAAGGGGTAAACGATAACATAAAATTTCGTACATGTTGATGGTTTAATCAGAGATATACCATTATTTACTATTTACTAATTTAGCTACAACTACATTAAAATCACTTCCACCGACGAGGATGGGTTTCGAACACACACCTGCACAGCACAATGGATTAGCAGTCCATCGCCTTAACCACTCGTCCACCTCTTCCTATTGGGTGTTTGTTAAATAGGTTTTTGGTGGATTTTTGCTCCAAGGGGTAAACGATAATATAAAAATTGGTACATGTTGATGGTTTAATCAGAGATATACCATTATTTACTATTTAGCTACAACTACATTAAAGTCTCTTCCACCGACGAGGATGGGATTCGAAGCCACGCGTGCAGATCACAATGGATTAGCAGTCCATCGCCTTAACCACTCGGCCACCTCGTCCTATTGGGTGTTTGTTAAATAGGTTTTTGGTGGATTTTTGCTCCAAGGGGTAAACGATAATTAAAAAATTGGTACATGTTGATGGTTTAATCAGAGATATACCATTATTTACTATTTAGCTACAACTACATTAAAATCACTTCCACCGATGAGGATGGGATTCGAACCCACGCGTGCAGCTCACAATGGATTAGCATTCCATCGCCTTAACCACTCGGCCACCTCGTCCTATTGGGTGTTTGGTAAATAGGTTTTTGGTGGATTTTTGCTCCAAGGGGTAAATGATAATATAAATTTTGGTACATGTTGAGGGTTTAATCAGAGATATACCATTATTTACTATTTAGTAATTTAGCTACAACTACATTAAAATCACTTCACCGACAAGGATGGGATTCGAACCCACGCGTGCAGAGCACAATGGATTAGCAGCCCATCGCCTTAACCACTCGGCCCCCTCGTCACATTGGGTGTTTGTGAAATTGGTTTTTGGTGAATTTTTGCTACGAGGGGTAAATTATGATAAAAAATTGGGTAAATGTTGATGGTTTAATCAGAGATATACCAATATTTACTATTTAGTAATTTAGCTAAAACTACATTAAAATCACTTCCAACGACTAGGATGAGATTCGAACCCACACGTGCAGAGCACAATGGATTAGCAGTTCATCGCCTTAACCACTCGGCCACCTCGTCCTATTGGGTGTGTGTTAAATAGGTTTTTGGTGGATTTTTGCTCCAAGGGGTAAACGATAATATAAAATTTGGTACATGTTGATGGTTTAATCAGAGATATACCATTATTTACTATTTAGTAATTTAGCTACAACTACATTAAAATCACTTCCACCGACGAGGATGGGTTTCGAACACACACGTGCAGAGCACAATGGATTAGCAGTCCATCGCCTTAACCACTCGGCCACCTCTTCCTATTGGGTGTTTGTTAAATAGGTTTTTGGTGGATTTTTGCTCCAAGGGGTAAACGATAATTAAAAAGTTGGTACATGTTGATTGTTTAATCAGAGATATACCATTATTTACTATTTAGCTATAACTACATTAAAATCACTTTCCCCGACGAGGATGGGATTCAAACCCACGCGTGCAGAGGACAATGGATTAGCAGTCCATCGCCTTAACCACTCAGCCACCTCGTCATATTGGGTGTTTGTGAAATTGGTTTTTGGTGAATTTTTGCTCCGAGGGGTAAATTATGATAAAAAATTGGGTACATGTTGATGGTTTAATCAGAGATATACCATTATTTACTATTTATTAATTTAGCTACAACTACATTAAAATCACTTCCAACGACGAGGATGGGATTCGAACACACGCGTGCAGAGCACAATGGATTAGCAGTCCATCGCCTTAACCACTCGGCCACCTCGTCCTATTGGGTGTTTGTTAAATAGGTTTTTGGTGGATTTTTGCTCCAAGGGGTAAATGATAATATAAATTTAGGTACATGTTGAGGGTTTAATCAGAGATATACCATTATTTACTATTTAGTAATTTAGCTACAACTACATTAAAATCACTTCACCGACAAGGATGGGATTCAAACCCACGCGTGCAGAGCACAATGGATTAGCAGTCCATCGCCTTAACCACTCTGCCACCTCGTCCTATTGGGTGCTTGTTAAATAGGTTTTTGGTGGATTTTTGCTCCAAGGGGTAAACGATAATATAAAATTTGGTACATGTTGATGGTTTAATCAGAGATATACCATTATTTACTATTTAGTAATTTAGCTACAACTACATTAAAATCACTTTCACCGAAGAGGATGGGTTTCGAACACACACGTGCAGAGCACAATGGATTAGCAGTCCATCGCCTTAACCACTCGGCCACCTCTTCCTGTTGGGTGTTTGTGAAATTGGTTTTGGGTGAATTTTTGCTCCGAGGGGTAAATTATGATAAAAAATTGGGTACATGTTGATGGTTTAATCAGAGATATACCATTATTTACTATTTAGTAATTTAGCTACAACTACATTAAAATCACTTCCAACGACGAGGATGGGATTCGAACACACGCGTGCAGAGCACAATGGATTAGCAGTCCATCGCCTTAACCACTCGGCCACCTCGTCCTATTGGGTGTTTGTTTAATAGGTTTTTGGTGGATTTTTGCTCCAAGGGGTAAACGATAACATAAAATTTCGTACATGTTGATGGTTTAATCAGAGATGTACCATTATTTACTATTTACTAATTTAGCTACAACTACATTAAAATCACTTCCACCGACGAGGATGGGTTTCGAACACACACCTGCACAGCACAATGGATTAGCAGTCCATCGCCTTAACCACTCGTCCACCTCTTCCTATTGGGTGTTTGTTAAATAGGTTTTTGGTGGATTTTTGCTCCAAGGGGTAAACGATAATATAAAAATTGGTACATGTTGATGGTTTAATCAGAGATATACCATTATTTACTATTTAGCTACAACTACATTAAAGTCTCTTCCACCGACGAGGATGGGATTCGAAGCCACGCGTGCAGATCACAATGGATTAGCAGTCCATCGCCTTAACCACTCGGCCACCTCGTCCTATTGGGTGTTTGTTAAATAGGTTTTTGGTGGATTTTTGCTCCAAGGGGTAAACGATAATTAAAAAGTTGGTACATGTTGATGGTTTAATCAGAGATATACCATTATTTACTATTTAGCTATAACTACATTAAAATCACTTTCCCCGACGAGGATGGGATTCGAACCCACCCGTGCAGAGGACAATGGATTAGCAGTCCATCGCCTTAACCACTCGGCCACCTCGTCACATTGGGTGTTTGTGAAATTGGTTTTGGGTGAATTTTTGCTCCGAGGGGTAAATTATGATAAAAAATTGGGTACATGTTGATGGTTTAATCAGAGATATACCATTATTTACTATTTAGTAATTTAGCTACAACTACATTAAAATCACTTCCACCGAAGAGGATGGGTTTCGAACACACACCTGCAGAGCACAATGGATTAGCAGTCCATCGCCTTAACCACTCGGCCACCTCTTCCTGTTGGGTGTTTGTTAAATAGGATTTTGGTGGATTTTTGCTCCAAGGGGTAAACGATAATATAAAAATTGGTACATGTTGATGGTTTAATCAGAGATATACCATTATTTACTATTTAGCTACAACTACATTAAAATCACTTCCACCGATGAGGATGGGATTCGAACCCACGCGTGCAGCTCACAATGGATTAGCATTCCATCGCCTTAACCACTCGGCCACCTCGTCCTATTGGGTGTTTGGTAAATAGGTTTTTGGTGGATTTTTGCTCCAAGGGTAAACGATAATTAAAAAGTTGGTACATGTTGATGGTTTAATCAGAGATATACCATTATTTACTATTTAGCTATAACTACATTAAATTTTCTTTCCCCGACGAGGATGGGATTCGAACCCACCCGTGCAGAGGACAATGAATTAGCAGTCCATCACCTTAACCACTCGGCCACCTCGTCATATTGGGTGTTTATGAAATTGGTTTTGGGTGAATTTTTGCTCCGAGGGGTAAATTATGATAAAAAATTAGGTACATGTTGATGGTTTAATCAGAGATATACCATTATTTACTATTTATTAATTTAGCTACAACTACATTAAAATCACTTCCAACGACGAGGATGGGATACGAACACACGCGTGCAGAGCACAATGGATTAGCAGTCCATCGCCTTAACCACTCGGCCACCTCGTCCTATTGGGTGTTTGTTAAATAGGTTTTTGGTGGATTTTTGCTCCAAGGGGTAAACGATAACATAAAATTTGGTACATGTTGATGGTTTAATCAGAGATATACCATTATTTACTAATTAGTAATTTAGTAATCACTTCACCGACAAGGATGGGATTCGAACCCACGCGTGCAGAGCACAATGGATTAGCAGTCCATCGCCTTAACCACTCTGCAACCTCGTCCTATTGGGTGTTTGTTAAATAGGTTTTTGGTGGATTTTTGCTCCAAGGGGTAAACGATAATATAAAATTTGGTACATGTTGATGGTTTAATCAGAGATATACCATTATTTACTATTTAGTAATTTAGCTACAACTACATTAAAATCACTTCACCGACAAGGATGGGATTCTAACCCACGCGTGCAGAGCACAATGGATTAGCAGTCCATCGCCTTAACCACTCTGCCACCTCGTCCTATTGGGTGTTTGTTAAATAGGTTTTTGGTGGATTTTTGCTCCAAGGGGTAAACAATAATATAAAATTTGGTACATGTTGATGGTTTAATCAGAGATATACCATTATTTACTATTTAGTAATTTAGCTACAACTACATTAAAATCACTTCCACCGAAGAGGATGGGTTTCGAACACACACGTGCAGAGCACAATGGATTAGCAGTCCATCGCCTTAACCACTCGGCCACCTCTTCCTGTTGGGTGTTTGTTAAATAGGTTTTTGGTGGATTTTTGCTCCAAGGGGTAAACGATAATATAAAAATTGGTACATGTTGATGGTTTAATCAGAGATATACCATTATTTACTATTTAGCTACAACTACATTAAAGTCTCTTCCACCGACGAGGATGGGATTCGAAGCCACGCGTGCAGATCACAATGGATTAGCAGTCCATCGCCTTAACCACTCGGCCACCTCGTCCTATTGGGTGTTTGTTAAATAGGTTTTTGGTGGATTTTTGCTCCAAGGGGTAAACGATAATTAAAAAGTTGGTACATGTTGATGGTTTAATCAGAGATATACCATTATTTACTATTTAGCTATAACTACATTAAAATCACTTTCCCCGACGAGGATGGGATTCGAACCCACCCGTGCAGAGGACAATGGATTAGCAGTCCATCGCCTTAACCACTCGGCCACCTCGTCACATTGGGTGTTTGTGAAATTGGTTTTGGGTGAATTTTTGCTCCGAGGGGTAAATTATGATAAAAAATTGGGTACATGTTGAGGGTTTAATCAGAGATATACCATTATTTACTATTTAGTAATTTAGCTACAACTACATTAAAATCACTTCCACCGAAGAGGATGGGTTTCGAACACACACCTGCAGAGCACAATGGATTAGCAGTCCATCGCCTTAACCACTCGGCCACCTCTTCCTGTTGGGTGTTTGTTAAATAGGTTTTTGGTGGATTTTTGCTCCAAGGGGTAAACGATAATATAAAAATTGGTACATGTTGATGGTTTAATCAGAGATATACCATTATTTACTATTTAGCTACAACTACATTAAAATCACTTCCACCGATGAGGATGGGATTCGAACCCACGCGTGCAGCTCACAATGGATTAGCATTCCATCGCCTTAACCACTCGGCCACCTCGTCCTATTGGGTGTTTGGTAAATAGGTTTTTGGTGGATTTTTGCTCCAAGGGTAAACGATAATTAAAAAGTTGGTACATGTTGATGGTTTAATCAGAGATATACCATTATTTACTATTTAGCTATAACTACATTAAAATTACTTTCCCCGACGAGGATGGGATTCGAACCCACCCGTGCAGAGGACAATGAATTAGCAGTCCATCACCTTAACCACTCGGCCACCTCGTCATATTGGGTGTTTATGAAATTGGTTTTGGGTGAATTTTTGCTCCGAGGGGTAAATTATGATAAAAAATTGGGTACATGTTGATGGTTTAATCAGAGATATACCATTATTTACTATTTATTAATTTAGCTACAACTACATTAAAATCACTTCCAACGACGAGGATGGGATACGAACACACGCGTGCAGAGCACAATGGATTAGCAGTCCATCGCCTTAACCACTCGGCCACCTCGTCCTATTGGGTGTTTGTTAAATAGGTTTTTGGTGGATTTTTGCTCCAAGGGGTAAACGATAACATAAAATTTGGTACATGTTGATGGTTTAATCAGAGATATACCATTATTTACTAATTAGTAATTTAGTAATCACTTCACCGACAAGGATGGGATTCGAACCCACGCGTGCAGAGCACAATGGATTAGCAGTCCATCGCCTTAACCACTCTGCAACCTCGTCCTATTGGGTGTTTGTTAAATAGGTTTTTGGTGGATTTTTGCTCCAAGGGGTAAACGATAATATAAAATTTGGTACATGTTGATGGTTTAATCAGAGATATACCATTATTTACTATTTAGTAATTTAGCTACAACTACATTAAAATCACTTCACCGACAAGGATGGGATTCTAACCCACGCGTGCAGAGCACAATGGATTAGCAGTCCATCGCCTTAACCACTCTGCCACCTCGTCCTATTGGGTGTTTGTTAAATAGGTTTTTGGTGGATTTTTGCTCCAAGGGGTAAACAATAATATAAAATTTGGTACATGTTGATGGTTTAATCAGAGATATACCATTATTTACTATTTAGTAATTTAGCTACAACTACATTAAAATCACTTCCACCGAAGAGGATGGGTTTCGAACACACACGTGCAGAGCACAATGGATTAGCAGTCCATCGCCTTAACCACTCGGCCACCTCTTCCTGTTGGGTGTTTGTTAAATAGGTTTTTGGTGGATTTTTGCTCCAAGGGGTAAACGATAATATAAAAATTGGTACATGTTGATGGTTTAATCAGAGATATACCATTATTTACTATTTAGCTACAACTACATTAAAATCACTTCCACCGACGAGGATGGGATTCGAACCCACGCGTGCAGATCACAATTGATTAGCAGTCCATCGCCTTAACCACTCGGCCACCTCGTCCTATTGGGTGTTTGTTAAATAGGTTTTTGGTGGATTTTTGCTCCAAGGGGTAAACGATAATTAACAAGTTGGTACATGTTGATGGTTTAATCAGAGATATACCATTATTTACTATTTAGCTATAACTACATTAAAATCACTTTCCCCGACGAGGATGGGATTCGAACCCACCCGTGCAGAGGACAACGGATTAGCAGTCCATCGCCTTAACCACTCGGCCACCTCGTCACATTGGGTGTTTGTGAAATTGGTTTTGGGTGAATTTTTGCTCCGAGGGGTAAATTATGATAAAAAATTGGGTACATGTTGATGGTTTAATCAGAGATATACCATTATTTACTATTTCGTAATTTAGCTACACCTACATTAAAATCACTTCCAACGACGGGATTCGAACACACGCGTGCAGAGCACAATGGATTAGCAGTCCATCGCCTTAACCACTCAGCCACCTCGTCCTATTGGGTGTTTGTTAAATAGGTTTTTGGTGGATTTTTGCTCCAAGGGGTAAACGATAACATAAAATTTGGTACATGTTGATGGTTTAATCAGAGATATACCATTATTTACTATTTAGTAATTTAGCTACAACTACATTAAAATATCTTCCACCGACGAGGATGGGTTTCAAACACACACGTGCAGAGCACAATGGATTAGCAGTCCATCGCCTTAACCACTCGGCCACCTCTTCCTATTGGGTGTTTGTTAAATCGGTTTTTGGTGGATTTTTGCTCCAAGGGGTAAACGATAATATAAAAATTGGTACGTGTTGAAGGTTTAATCAGAGATATACCATTATTTACTATTTAGCTATAACTACATTAAAATCACTTTCCCCGACGAGGATGGGATTCGAACCCACGTGTGCAGAGGACAATGGACTAGCAGTCCATCGCCTTAACCACTCGGCCCCCTCGTCACATTGGGTGTTTGTGAAATTGGTTTTTGGTGAATTTTTGCTCCGAGGGGTAAATTATGATAAAGAATTGGGTACATGTTGATGGTTTAATCAGAGATATACCATTATTTACCATTGATTAATATAGCTACAACTACATTAAAATCACTTCCACCGACTAGGATGGGATTCGAACCCACGCGTGCAGAGCACAATGGAGTAGCAGTCCATCGCCTTAACCACTCGGCCACCTCGTCCTATTGGGTGTTAGTTAAATAGGTTTTTGGTGGATTTTTGCTCCAAGGGGTAAATGATAATATAAATTTTGGTACATGTTGAGGGTTTAATCAGAGATATACCATTATTTACTATTTAGTAATTTAGCTACAACTACATTAAGATCACTTCACCGACAAGGATGGGATTCGAATCCCACGCGTGCAGAGCACAATGGATTAGCAGTCCATCGCCTTAACCACTCTGCCACCTCGTCCTATTGGGTGTTTGTTAAATAGGTTTTTGGTGGATTTTTGCTCCAAGGGGTAAACAATAATATAAAATTTGGTACATGTTGATGGTTTAATCAGAGATATACCATTATTTACTATTTAGTAATTTAGCTACAACTACATTAAAATCACTTCCACCGAAGAGGATGGGTTTCGAACACACACGTGCAGAGCACAATGGATTAGCAGTCCATCGCCTTAACCACTCAGCCACCTCTTCCTGTTGGGTGTTTGTTAAATAGGTTTTTGGTGGATTTTTGCTCCAAGGGGTAAACGATAATATAAAAATTGGTACATGTTGATGGTTTAATCAGAGATATACCATTATTTACTATTTAGCTACAACTACATTAAAATCACTTCCACCGACGAGGATGGGATTCGAACCCACGCGTGCAGATCACAATGGATTAGCAGTCCATCCCCTTAACCACTCGGCCACCTCGTCCTATTGGGTGTTTGTTAAATAGGTTTTTGGTGGATTTTTGCTCCAAGGGGTAAACGATAATTAAAAAGTTTGTACATGTTGATGGTTTAATCAGAGATATACCATTATTTACTATTTAGCTATAACTACATTAAAATCACTTTCCCCGACGAGGATGGGATTCGAACCCACCCGTGCAGAGGACAATGGATTAGCAGTCCATCGCCTTAACCACTCGGCCAAAAATGGGGCAAAAGGGACTGCTAGGGGGGGGGGAGAAGGAAAAAGAGGGGGGGGGAGGGGGGGAAAGAGAAAAAACGGAAAGAGAAAAGGAGAAAAACAAACAATTTGTCATGTTTTTTTCTCCACTCACAACGCCTTTAAAGTTATTTTCACACGCATGTGCGCTTATTTTTATCACTTTTATCGACAACATTGACACTTTGTCTCCTGCAGGATTCGATCCGACGACGCTGTGCACCGTGGCAGCATGCACCAATACCATGCATTAACATAATATTTCTTTCGTATAACGTGTATATTGCTTGTATTAAGTGAGTTGTGTGAATATTGCATGTATTGTTTAAAAGCAGCCAGAACCAAAATCATTGTGTGTGTGTTAACATACTTGGCCAATAAATCTGATTTTGATGTAATTAAAGTGCTATGTGTCATTCATCCTGATTAGGGGGTTAGTTGTCCCAGATATATATATATATATTTAGCAACTGTCCCAGACTGCGGGGGACCAGAAGTGGGTGAACAACCTGAACTTGTTCTTCAACAGGTTTGATCAGCCCCTACCCCGGCTGCTGCACACCTCAGGTGCACCCCCAGAACACTGCCCTACCCCCATCTCCACAGCACTCAGGTCACAGACCCCCACCGCTTTGGCTTCTCCTGCCCCATCCCTTTCATCTCACCTCTTACCCTCAGCTCCACCCCCTCTCAACACCCCCTACAACATCAAACACTGGTGAGAAAAGAGGTCAGGAAGATCAAAGCAAGAAAGTATGTATTTTCATTGGCAGAGGGCTTTCCAGGAGTGCTGATATTTAATAACAGCACTGGTAGCCTACTTAGTTACTTTGCAAGAGTTCTAGGAATAAAGTATAGGAGGTATAGGAGAAAAACAATCCAGAAGTCAAAATTTGAGAAACTTTGGTCAGTTTATTAAACCTGAAAGTATATATTTAGCAAATATATACATCTTTATTTTTTTGTTGTTTTCTTTTTTAGAACACCATGCAATGCACAAACACAGAAATGAAAAACTTAACTATATACAATACTTAACTATTTACACATAACTATTATATACAGTATTTATTTATTCATACATTTTCCTTTATTTCCCACTGGCAAGACTGGTCAACTGGTCCTTCCACTCTGCCAGGGTGAGTCCTGAGGCTGGACAGTACCACCGCCCCTTCAGCTGGGTGTGACCCGTACTTTTGTTTTTCCCCTGCCCACACTGCTTGCAAATGTACTGGTAGGTATCCCTGAACTTCTTGCGTGGAGGTTCACCCCTAGCCATCAGCTCCTCGTTCTCCTGGGCAGCTTTTTTCTGTCTCCACGTACGTTGCCTTGGCTGAACAGAGGTGCCAGGTGGTGGAGGGGCCAGGTACAGTGGATGGTCAGCAGGTGGCTGGAAGGGGGGAGGTGGCTGGAAGGGGGGAGGTGGCTGGAAGGGGAGAGGTGGCTGGAAGGGGGGAGGTGGCTGGTACGAAGGCCAGGCAGGAGATGGTGGTGGTGGCAGGTAATCCTGCTGGTACGAAGGCCAGGCAGGAGATGGTGGTGGTGGCAGGTAATCCTGCTGGTACGAGGGCCAGGCAGGAGATGGTGGTGGTGGCATGTAATCCTGCTGGTACGAGTCCCAGGCAGGAGATGGTGGTGGTGGCAGGTGACCCTGCTGGTACGAGGCCCAGGCAGGAGATGGGGGTGGTGGTGGTGGCAGGTGACCCTGCTGGTACGAGGCCCAGGCAGGAGATGGGGGTGGTGGCAGGTTACCATGCTCATACGAGGCTGAGCCAGCAGAACCAGGCCATACGTATGACCCAGGCTGGTAGTGCTGTGCCAAGGCAGAACGAACACTGTGCCGAGGGCGTATCACTGCCTCACCCTCCCGGTTCTCTGGCTCCTCAAACACCATAGCCTCATGCCCATGCTGCACAGGAGCAGCCGGAAGAGTCTGGGCTTCAGGGAGTGAGTCCTTGGCCAGTTCAAACCGTTTGGGGAGTATGGTGCCCTGCAGCAGCATGTCCCTGTCCTTCCTCTTATCCCTCCTAAGCAGCCTAAAAGACAAAAATGCATACAGTAGCTTCAGTTAGTTCTTTTATACATAGTAGCCTATCCTCCTATGTTTAGTATTTTCTAACAAGCAAGCAGTTGAAGGTTTTTCTTGCAGTTTAATAATATAATAATATAATGTCATTGTATAGGAAAGGTGCACACGTAAAAAACAAGACTCACCAAGAAGAGATTGTTGTGTTGTTTACTGGTATCAGAACCACGTTGGTCTTCTCCAGAACAACCCTGCTGTCCTCCAGCAGCTGTTTAAGATGGCTGTAGGCCACCACAATGGACTGTGGGATGGGCAGAGTTCTACTCCTTGTGTCCTTGGGCCTGTTTGGTGCTTGCTGAAACTCTTTTAAAAGTCTCAGGCAAACACATTCGCTGACCCTGTGGACTTCGGGGTCCTGGGCTGCCTGCCCGTGAGTCATGAACAGTCTTTGGGAAAGAAGGATGATATGGTCCGGACTTTAAACAAGGCTGTAAACAAAAAAAAATAATAATAGCAACAACCTGTCACCTGTGAACAGCCCAATTTACCCCCCACAAACTAATATAATCACAAAATATTTTTTTCAATCCTGGTTTGACGCAGTACAGCCTTCTGATTCAATGATTTGTAATGAACCAAAATGATTAAGAATTGTGTCAAATCACCTCTCTGCCGCCTGCTGTCCAGGAGCAGAGCCACTCGGCTTCCTGGGCGCTCTCCAAGGTCCTGCCACGGTCTTCTTCCTCGCTTTCTGGCCGAACCTCAAAGGTTCCTTGTCCATAGCAGGGAGAGCCATGTAAAGATGGACTATGTCAGCCTCCTCTTTTGATGACAAGGCAGTGATGGTTCGGTTCAGGCCAACCAGGTAGGCTGCCAGGTCATCAACCGCATCCCAGCCCAAGACACCTCTGGAATCACATCGGCTATTCTGAAAAGTGAAAATCATGAAAAAAACACATGTAAATAAATGTGTAAATTTCTTTGAACTATTTGAGCAATGTTGACCTTTTTTCTCTCTCCATAAAACGTAATACTTGACGTTTTACTTGACAAACGTATGATACTTGTGGCATATCATTAGCGAACTTGTTACATATCTTGTTTTTGAGAAAGGTGTTACATTACCTGGTCTGATGTGCTGTCTTGTGTGTCGTCTTCCTCCACAATGATGTCCTCATCCAGGGATCTGGGTCCACTGTCACCCTCCAGTGTCACCTGGGCCTCCACGGCACATATTGGAGGATCAGGATCACCTACCCTAAGGTCAGCTACCTGGCACA
The DNA here is from genome assembly GCF_964263955.1 of Coregonus lavaretus. Lineage (NCBI taxonomy): Eukaryota > Metazoa > Chordata > Actinopteri > Salmoniformes > Salmonidae > Coregonus > Coregonus lavaretus. Next base: position 25,622,363 of record NC_140025.1, on the reverse strand, counting down.
CCGTGACGTCAGGTTCACCCCCGTCGTCCTCGAGCTCCTCTGTGGGGATCTCTGGCAGCTGCTGTGGAACCAGCAGGTCGCCTCTATTGGACTGGGCCAACAGGTACTCCACAGCAATGCGCTCGCCTGTAACACATAGTGTTTAAACACATAGTTAAAGAAGAGGAAAGGACACAAACACAGACACAGACACATCTCCTACATGTAGAGCCCGATCTTCACTCCCACGTCCTCTGAGGAGGGGTGGAGGTGGCAGAGAAAAGAAAAGTGGGAGAGGAAGTAATACTCAAATGCTCAGTGCTGATCTGAGAGCTATCTCACCAGTAGGTTTTCCAGGTGGGGTGAATTCTGGAACCAGAGAACAACCAAGGACCCGCTGGCTCATGCTGTTTAGGTGAGACATCAAGCGAACATCAAATGTCCTCAGGGTTGATGCCCCCACCACAGCTACAGCTTCCTTTGCCCGGTTCATGTTCCACCTCGATACCCCCTCCAGCATGTACATTTGTGTGTGCAATGCATTGCATCGAAAGCCTAAGAAACAAAATACTCAGGTTAGGTCAACCATTATTATGAAGTCAATACATATTAACACCTATTAAATACAAAGTGACAATTACATTGTTATTTGAATAATTCAAGTGCATACTATGTCATAACACAGACTTTTTTTTAAGATCAGCATACGGCAAGTTAACATTTTGAATTTACCTGGAACAAAAGCACACTGGTGGCGGTGAAAACTCTCGAGGGAGGAGGACCCCCTCCCACACCTGAGGACGTCAAGGACTTTGCCACCCTTCTGCAGTGTCCCTGTCTTTGTGTACAACTCCACCCCTGCAGGGTCCTGGATGCACTCCAGGTGCTTCTGCTGCACCTCCCACACATGGTGCATGCTGTCAGGGTTCACTAGACGCAGCCCCGTGGTGTCAGTCAGCTCCCACATCGATTCGAGCAGCCCCGAAATCATGACCCGGATTTCCTCCACTGCACGGGTCCTCCGCCTGCAGTGCTTTGCCATTTCACCAGTGCTGATACTGGCCAAGAGCAGTGCCTCAGTGGGAGCATTTCCGCCATGGCTGCTCTTCCACTCCCCTTTCTTGGCCTCCTTAAGCCGTTGCACATCCTCCTGATCCCACTCAAAGATACAGGCGGAAAGTTTGGAGCAAAAGGTACCGTAGAGAGGGTGGTGCTCAGTAGTGAGGCCGCAGTTAAACCTTCGCATGAAGTGGAAGACGTCTAAACGGACGACAAACTTCCATGGTCGAAAGAGTCTCAGCACTGACGACACACCTGTGAAAGACAAACATTGATTATTACAGACGTGATCATCTATTTTTTGGGCAATTACATTACATTGTTAGTTTATAGATTACTATCACCATTTTTCTCTTTTTTTAACATCATAATTAACTTTAGTTAATTACATACTGTAATCTGCAATGTATATTTCATAAAGTAACAATTTCAGCATCCCACCTGACTGGCTGCAGCAGTCCCGGTCAACATAGATAGCCTCAGGCTCAGCTTGTCCAGCATTCTCATAACGTGTGACGATGCCCTGGCACAACTCTTCCAGCCCTGCACCTTCACCTGTCGTCAGAACACTGTTCAGAACCTGGCCAAGCTCGTTGCCGATGTTGGACATCCATGCAGCGGTGTCCCCTATACTGCCAGCCAGCTTCTTGGTGATCTGAAAAACAAACAAAAACAGAACGTTCTAAAGAAAACTGTACAAACTTACTAAAATTAATACTATTTCATCATTAGGATGATAAAGTAAACTATTTATATCCATTCCAATTGGTTAACATCAGAGTAAATAAAATTAATGCTAAAACCCTCACCTTCTTTGTAGAGTCCATCTTCAGAATTCTACCATAGGTAGAGGTGATCACCCCCTTCATCTCTTCCAGGTGGCTGAGGATGTCGTTGGAGTGGACCGTCTCAAACCACTGGGCAAGTGGAAGGGGCCTGAAGGGTGGAGGAGGAAGATGGACAGCTGCAGAAGAGACGAAGGTAGCCATCTTCAAATGAAGCTCACAGTCAGACAGGTAGCGGATGGTCTGACGTGCCCACTCCTCGCTGTGTGCTTCCTCTACTGCAGACTGGAGGTAGGAGGAACTGTTCCCACTGGTCCTTGGCTTCAGGAAAGTCATACACTTCCTATCCAGGGCTAGCTGTGTAGTGAGGACAGCGGGAAACAGGCTCCTATGTGCCACATCCAGTTGAGCAAGGATTTCCTGGCTCCATGGGCAGACCGGCAGCATACACTTGCTGCAACGTGGATAGTCCCCTCCCACAAGGTAGTAGCGGGTATCCACATCTATCACCTCCCTCACCTTCGGGTAGATCCCTGAGTGGTGCATTTTCCGGTCACACCGCGTGCATTTCAGAGGAATCCCCCACATCCTCATTGGTGCCCAGAGGAACATCCTCTGCCGGAAGTGCCACCCGGGCTCGGGAGGAGACGGTTTGTGCTGCAGTGGTGGATGAAACCAGCACGCCTCCATTTTCTGCCTCAGCTGACCTGTAGGCTCATAGAGGACCTTGGCAATCCACACCCGATCTGCTGGCTGTATAACCTTTTTGAATTGATTGGGGAGAAAAGCTTCCCAATCAATGGAAGCTGGCCTAAGTGGAGTTTGAGGAGTGTGGCGTGGCGTGCTGGAGCAACCTGTTGGAGGAGGGAGCAGAGATGTAGTTGTCGGCGGAGATGGTGTGGGCTGTAGAGATGGTGTGGCCGTTAGCCGTGGAGATGGTGTGGGCCGCGGAGATGGTGTGGTCCACGGAGATGGCGTGGCCGTTAGCCGTGGAGATGGTGTGGGCCGCGGAGATGGTGTGGGCCCTGGAGATGGTGTGGGCCCTGGAGATGGTGTGGGCCGCGGAGTTGGTGTGGGCCGCGGAGATGGTGTGGCCGTTAGCCGCGGAGATGGTGTTGGCCGTGGGGATGGTGTGGTGGAGCTACCTGTTGAAGTTGGCGATGGAGGTTGAGCCAACCAGGATAAATAATGGAACTGTTCTATATGCTCCAACAGGCCAACAGAACCTTGGACCTTGGCCCCACAGGTGTCACATGTCTCCTCTACATGGCGGTCAGAAAGGTGCATGGAGAATTTTTCTGCCTTCACAACCTGATTGCACTGACAGCACTTTACTGTTCTGTCTGCACTGGTGCCTCCGCCTGCCTGCCTTGAGCCTCCACCTGCCTCATAGGAGCCTCCACCTGCCTGACTGGAGCCTTCTCCTGCCTGACTGGAGCCTTCTCCTGCCTGACTGGAGCCTTCTCCTGCCTGACTGGAGCCTTCTCCTGCCTGACTGGAGCCTTCTCCTGCCTGACTGGAGCCTTCTCCTGCCTGACTGGAGCCTTCACCTGCCTCACAGGAGCCTTCTCCTGCCTGCCTGGAGCCTCCACCTGCCTCACAGGAGCCTTCTCTTGCCTGCCTGGAGCCTCCACCTGCCTGCCTGGAGCCTCCACCTGCCTCATAGGAGCCTCCACCTGCCTCATAGGAGCCTCACCTGCCTCTGATGCATCTGACTGAAGGGGGGAGGCAGGATTTCAAGTACAAAAGAGGCTCATGCTACTTGTAATAAATAATTTCACCAATGATCCTACACTGTTAGTTTTATCCAAATTTGTGCACATAGGGTATGATCCATCAAATAATCGACTTCATGCTACAGCAACTTATCATCACTTAAATGAAATAAATCATCATATAACCTACCTTATGGAACCCACAAGAGCATTTTAGGTGTCTCCCGAACAGATCCACCTTACTCTTGCTCTGCAGCGGGCAAGCATCTATACACTCCAGGGCTCTTTTCCATTTCTTACCACCGGGCCTTTTGCCTGTGGAAAACTGGTAGCTGCCCTGGGCATACTTTTGGCAGATGTCTCTCCAGTATGAGTCTGGCTTCCCCGTCTTGGTCATATCTGCAAACATGAGCTAAGTTAGACTAAACGACCAAGTTCTCTGTTGTGATTACATTCTCAATCAATTTAGCATAGATGTACAGTCGTGATAGTTTGCTCTGGCTATGGTACAGTAATACCAGGTCCATACCATTTTATAAAATTAATACTTCCATAGAATAATATGCTTGTACTCCAACACGTCAACTTAATTTTGTTATCTCAACAACCTGGTCAAAGTATCATCAATGTAGTCATATTTTGTACTTCTGAGGTCAAATTAAAGTCAGCGGAAAAGTTGCATCTCACAGAGGGGACTGTACTATGGGGGGCAGCGAGTCTACATCGACAATTTAAATACCAGGACCGACATAAAAACATGTACATTCAAATCGTACGTCCATGGAATAATTTGCCTGTACATATCGATATTATTTTTTTTGTTACGCTGACAAAGACCAAGTAACTACTCAATTTAGCATTGATGTATCTACTGTCTACTGTACGCGTACTGTACCACTACGTTCAGCGGATAAGTTACAGACAATAAGAATACGTTTATCGAGACAGTTAGTCTACATCGGTCAATCAACATAATTCAGAAATACATGTCGCTTATACATATAATTTGCATTTACATACCTATTTTTCTGTTGTTCTTTTCTTTTGTACGTCTTAAAAAAAGTTCTGTGCAGTACTGGCTCTTTCACTCAGCGCGCTGATTTGTAGTCTTCTGCAGTTTTACGTCACGTCAAAATGGGGCAAAAGGGTCACGTGACCCCTAGACCCACCTCTGTTCAGAATGGTTCGAAATGTGTTCGGAATTAGCAGTTGTTCAGAATATTTTCCTAATGTGGTTCGGATATTGTTAAGATGTATTTGCAGTCCAATTCTTGGCGGGTACCCCTCATCCTATTGAGTGTTTGTGATATTGGTTTTTGGTGAATTTTTGCTCCAAGGGATAAATTATGATAAAAAATGTGGTACATGTTGATGGTTTAATCAGAGATATACCATTATTTACTATTTAATAATTTAGCTACAACTACATTAAAATCACTTCCACCGACGAGGATGGGATTCGAACCCACGCGTGCAGAGCACAATGGATTAGCAGTCCATCGCCTTAAACACTCGGCCACCTTGTCCTATTGGGTGTTTTGTTAAATAGGTTTTTGGTGGATTTTTGCTCCAAGGGGTAAACGATAATAAAAATTTTAATTATCGTTTACCCCTTGGAGCAAAAATCCACCAAAAACCTATTTAACAAAACACCCAACAGGACAAGGTGGCCGAGTGTTTAAGGCGATGGACTGCTAATCCATTGTGCTCTGCACGCGTGGGTTCGAATCCCATCCTCGTTGTACATGTACATGTTGATGGTTTAATCAGAGATATACCATTATTTACTATTTAGCTACAACTACATTAAAATCACTTCTACCGACGAGGATGGGATTTGAATCCACGCATGCAGAGCACAATGGATTAGCAGTCCATCGCCTTAACCACTCGGCCACCTCGTCCTGTAGAGTGTTTGTAAAATAGGTTTTTGGTGGATTTTTGCTCCAAGGGGTAAACGATAATTAAAAATGTGGTACATGTTGATGGTTTAATCAGAGATATACCATTATTTACTATTTAGCTACAACTACATTAAAATCACTTCCACCGACGAGGATGGGATTCGAACCCACGCATGCAGAGCACAATGGATTAGCAGTCCATCGCCTTAACCACTCGGCCACCTCGTCACGTTTGGTGTTTGTGATATTGGTTTTTGGTGAATTTTTGCTCCAAGGGGTAAATTATGATTAAAAATGTGGTACATGTTGATGGTTTAATCAGAGATATACCATTATTTAATATTTAGTAATTTAGCTACAACTACATTAAAATCACTTCCACCGACGAGGATGGGATTCGAACCCACGCGTGCAGAGCACAATGGATTAGCAGTCCATCGCCTTAACCACTCGGCCACCTCGTCCTATTGGGTGTTTGTTAAATAGGTTTTTTGGTAGATTTTTGCTCCAAGGGGTAAACGATAATATAAAATTTGGTACATGTTGATGGTTTAATCAGAGATATACCATTATTTACTATTTAGCTACAACTACATTAAAATCACTTTCCCCGACAAGGATGGGATTCAAACCCACGCGTGCGGAGCACAATGGATTAGCAGTCCATCGCCTTAACCACTCGGCCACCTCGTCATATTGGGTGTTTGTTAAATAGGTTTTTGGTGGATTTTTGCTCCAAGGGGTAAATTATAATTTAAAATTTGGTACATGTTGATGGTTTAATCAAGACTTTTAGAAATTTTTTGTTTTTAACAGTTAAACCAATGTTAACATTTTAACCTGGAACCTTTTCTGGACCACATGGGCAAAGTGTAGGGGATATCCTTATCCCTTTATATCCCCATATCCCACATTAACAGGATATAATATCTGAATCCTCTCTCTCTCTCTCTCTCTCTCTCTCTCTCTCTCTCTCTCGCTCGCTCGCTCGCTCTCTCTCTCTCTCGCTCGCTCTCTCTCGCTCTCTCTCGCTCTCTCTCGCTCTCTCTCTCTCTCTCTCTCATTTAGCTAGATGTTTCTGTTTATATAAAATATATTGGAAATGATCCAGTAACTGGGATATCCATGGGGAGCTGGCGTCAGTAGGTCAGAGACACGAGCCTGACTCCAATCCAACTGTGAAGTGAGGAAGCCATACCTCACTCACATTTGCCACTGGAGCTATTGGTTTGAAATGAGAATGCAGCTATGCAGGCTTTGCATTGAATGTGCTTTGCTCAGTTCTACTAAAATCAATTGCATTATGTGCATCAGTGTGTACATCAGATAAATGGCAGAGCATAGGATGATGTGTTATTTCATTTGTATGCAAATTAAAATGTAAAAAGTAAAATGTATATAATAAAGCTGCCTTGTTCAGCATAAGGATAATAACAGTCTATTTAATTTAAACATGCTATGAGTAGTATGGTCGAACCTCGTGAAATGTATCGATTGTTGCTTAACCGGGGGCAGGGGTGTAGTGTTGCTGGAGCGCACCCGAGTGTCTCTCCGCCACTTCTCACAATGGTGCTTTTAGTAAAGTTAAATCAAAGCTGAATCAACGTCTTGGAAGATCACATAATGATTCATAAGTATTATTCATAACAGAAACATATATAATAATATTGTATAAAACGTCAAATGACTGGCATGCAGATGCAGTTAGTTTGGATGTTTCATCGGTAAATGTGAAGAATGATCATTACAATTGACATTGATTACGACCTATTTTGAAATGAGGTATGCCTAACTTGGTGTTTGAGAGTATTAAAAATAGAAAATGTTCTTGAGAGAATATGTGTGGGCATAGGCAGACGTTGCAATTGGAGGATGCATTTTATGCATATTATACACTGAACAAAAATATAAACGCAACATATAAAGTGTTGGTCCCATGTTTCATGAGCTGAAATAAAATATCCCAGAAATTGGACATACACAAAAAGCTAATTTCTCTCAAATGTTGTGCATAAATTTGTTTACATCCCTGTTAGTGAGCATTTCTGCTTTGCCAAGATAACCCATCCACCTGACAGGTGTGGAATATCAAGAAGCTGATTAAACAGCACGATCATTACACAGGTGCACCTTGTGCTGGGGACAATAAAAGGCCACTCTAAAATGTGCAGTTTAGTCACACAACACCACAGTGCAATTGGCATGCTGACTGCAGGAATGTCCCCCAGCGCTGTTGCTAGAGAAATTAATGTTCATTTCTCTACCATAAGCCACTTCCAACGTCGTTTTAGAGAATTTGGCATTAGGTCCAACCGGCCTCACAACCGCAGACCACGTGTAACCACGCCAGCCCAGGACCTCCACATCCGGCTTCTTCACCTCCAGGATCGTCTGAGACCAGCCACCCGGACAGCTGATGAAACTGTGGATTTGCACAACCGAAGAATTTCTGCACAAACTGTCAGAAACCATCTCAGGGAAGCTCATGAGCATGCTGGTCATCCTCACCAGGGTCTTGACCTGACTGCAGTTCAGCGTCGTAACCGACTTCAGTGGGCAAATGCTCACCTTCGATGGCCACTGGCACGCTGGAGGAGTGTGCTCTTCAGGGATGAATCCCGTTTTCAACTGTACCGGGCAGATTGCATCATGTGGGCGAGCGGTTTGCCGATGTCAACGTTGTGAACAGAGTACCCCATGGTGGCGGTGGGGTTATGGTATGGGCAGGCATAAGCTACGGACAATGAACACAATTGCATTTTATCTATGGTAATTTGAATGCACAGAAATACTGTGACGGGATCCTGAGGCCCATTGCGTGCCATTCATCCGCCGCAATCACTTCATGTTTCAGCATGATAATGCATGGCCCCATGTAATAAGGTACTTTACACAATTCCTGGAAGCTGAAAACGTCCCAGTTCTTCCATAGCCTGCACACTCACTAGACATGTCACCATGCATTGAGCCTGTTTGGGATGCTCTGGATTGACGTGTACGACAGCGTGTTCCAGTTCCCGCCAATATATAGCAATTTCGCACAGCCATTGAAGAGAAGTGGGACAACATTCCACAGGCAACAATCAACAGCCTGATCAACTCTATGCGAAGGAGATGTGTTGCGCTGCATGAGGCAAATGGTGGTCACACCAGATACTGAATGGTTTTCTGATCCACGCCCCTACCTTTGTTTTTAAGGTATATGTCACCAACAGATGCATATCTGTATTTCCAGTCATGTGAAATTCATAGATTAGGGCTTAACAAATTTATTTCAATTGACTGATTTCCTTATATGAACTGTAACTCAGTAACATCTTTGAAATTGTTGCATGTTGCGTTTATATTTTTGTTCAGTGTATAATGAGATTCAATAGGCTACAACTGTCGGTGCTGCCTCCTCAAAAAATGTCATGTAGGCGAGACTGTTCCGCAAATGTCCCGCAAAATCATCCTGTTGTCCTTCCTGCATTTTAGTATTTTAAATGTGGTCACCCTATGCCCTTTACACAGACAAAGAGACAACAATTATGATTGGACAATAGATTGAAAAACACGGCTAAGCTTGCTTTATGCAGGGTTGCATTATGTAGGCCTTTGCATCTGTAATTCATTACATTTACATTTACGTCATTTAGCAGACGCTCTTATCCAGAGCGACTTACAAATTGGTGGATTCACCTTATGATAGCCAGTGGGACAACCACTTTCCATTTTATTTTATTTTGTAATTTAAACAAATATATATTACTAAATGTAAAAAAAATAATGTTATTTTTCTCTTTTCTTTTTGTTAGTATATTCCTAATTTTCATTAGTTTTATATATATATATTTTTTGTTTGTTTTTATATTTAAATTACATTTTTAATAATTTTTGCTAATTTTCGTTTTATGCTCTTTATTTATTTCTTTTTCTATTATTAAAATTATATTAATTTTATCTATAATATATTTATTATTATAATTATAATTATTATTATTATTATTATTATTAATTTTTTTTTATTTTTTGTGGGGGTGGGGTTGGGTGAGGGTAGAAGGATTACTTTTATACTGTCCAAATTCAAAAGTTATTCATACAGTATGTCATTACTATTATGTTGATTGATTAATTCCAGTCAATAATTTGTAGGGTAAACTATAGTCTCCCTTATTCAACCTAACATATCTCTCTTACCCTCTGTTTCATTCTCTGACACTATCTTGGTTTTCTGTCTCTCTCTGTCTCTCTTTCTGTCTGTCTCTCGCTCTCTCATATCATCAGTCTAGCTTAGTCATATCCAATCTTGTCAATCATGTATTCCTTTGAAATTAAATGCTTTATTGCAATCCTTCCCTGCCTTTTTTTCAGTGTTTTATGTATTTTTATATGTTTTATATGTTTTTGTATGAAGAAATATATAGGATGAGCCATGACTATAATACAGTTGAAGTCGGAAGTTTACATACACCTTAGCCAAATAAATTTAAACTCAGTTTTTCACAATTCCTGACATTTAATCCTAGTAAACATTCCCTGTCTTAGGTCAGTTAGGATCACCACTTTATTTTAAGAATGTGAAATGTCAGAATAATAGTATAGAGAATGATTTTATTCTGCTTTTATTACTTTCATCACATTCCCAGTGGGTCAGAAGTTTACATACACTCAATTAGTATTTGATAGCATTGCCTTTAAATTGTTTAACTTGGGTCAAAAGTTTCGGGTAGCCTTCCACAAGCTTCCCACAATAAGTTGGGTGAATTTTGGCCCATTCCTCCTGACCGAGCTGGTGTAACTGAATCAGATTTGTAGGCCTGCTTGCTCGCTCACGCTTTTTCAGTTCTGCCCACACATTTTCTATAGGATTGAGGTCAGGGCTTTGTGATGGCTACTCCAATACCTTGACTTTGTTGTCCTTAAGCCATTTTGCCACAACTTTGCAAGTATGCTTGGGGTCATTGTCCATTTGGAAGACCCATTTGGGTCCCACGGGTCTGACCTAGAGTATGTGGACAACTACAAATACCTAGGTGTCTGGTTAGACTGTAAACTCAACTTCCAGACTCACATAAAGAATCTCCAATCCAAAGTTAAATCTAGAATCGGCTTCCTATTTCGCAATAAAGCCTCCTTCACTCATGCTGCCAAACATGCCCTCGTAAAACTGACTATCCTACCGATCCTTGACTTCGGCGATGTAATTTACAAAATAGCCTCCAACACTCTACTCAGCAAATTGGATGTAGTCTATCACAGTGCCATCCGTTTTGTCTCCAAAGCCCCATACACTACCCACCACTGTGACCTGTACGCTCTTGTTGGCTGGTCCTCACTACATGTTCGTCGTCAAACCCACTGGCTCCAGGCCATCTATAAATCACTGCTAGGCAAATCCCCGCCTTATCTTAGCTAATTGGTCACCATAGCAGCACCCACCCGTAGTCTGCGCTCCAGCAGGTATATCTCACTGGTCATTCCCAAAGCCAACACCTCCTTTGGCCGCCATTCCTTCCAGTTCTCTGCTGCCAATGACTGGAACGAATTGCAAAAATCTCTGAAGCTGGAGACTCTTATCTCCCTCAATAACTTTAAGCATCAGTTGTCAGAGCACCTTACCGATCACTGCACCTGTACACAGCCCATCCGAAATTAGCCCACCCAACTACCTCATCCCTATATTGTTATTTATTTTGCTCTTTTGCACCCCAGTATCTCTATTTGCACATAATCTCTTGCACATCTAGTATTCCAGTGTTAATACTATTGTAATTATTCTGCACTATAGCCTATTTATTGCCTTACCTCCATAACTTGCTACATTTGCACACACTGTATATATATTTTCTGTTGTATTTCTGACTTTATGTTTATTTTTATTTATTTTTTTATTTTATTTTTTTACCCCATATGTAACTCTGTTGTTTTTATTGCACTACTTTGCTTTATCTTGGCCAGGTCGCAGTTGTAAATGAGAACCTGTTCTCAACTGGCTTACCTGGTTAAATAAAGGTGAAATAAAAAAAACATTAAAAAAATTTGCGACCAAGCTTTTACTTCCTGACTGATGTCTTGAGATGTTGCTTCAATATATCAAAATCATTTTCCTTCCTCATGATGCCATCTGTTTTGTGAAGTGCACCAGTCCCTCCTGCAGCAAAGTACCCCCACAGCATGATGCTGCCACCCCCGTGCTTCACGGTTGGGATGGTGTTCTTCGGCTTGCAAGCCACCCCCTTTTTTCTCCAAACATAACGATGGTCATTATGGCCAAATAGTTATATTTTTGTTTCATCAGACCAGAGGACATTACTCCAAAAAGTACGATATTTGTCCCCATGTGCAGTTGCAAACTGTAGTCTGGCTTTTTTATGGCGGTTTTGGAGCAGTGGCTTCATCCTTGCTGAACGGCCTTTCAGGTTATGTCGATATAGGACTCGTTTTACTGTGGATATAGATACTTTTGTACCTGTTTCCTCCAGCATCTTCACATGGTCCTTTGCTGTTGTTCTGGGATTGATTTGCACTTTTCGCACCAAAGTACGTTCATCTCTAGGAGACAGAACGCGTCTCCTTCCTGAGCGGTATGATGGCTGCGTGGTCCCATGGTGTATATACTTGCGTACTATTGTTTGTACAGATGAACGTGGTACCTTCAGGCGTTTGGAAATTTCTCCCAAGGATGAACCTGTCTGTAAACAATTGTTAGAAAAATTACTTGTGTCATGCACAAAGTAGATGTCCTAACCGACTTGCCAAAACTATAGTTTGTTAACAAGACATTTGTGGAGTGGTTGAAAAACAAGTTTTAATGACTCCAACCTAAGTGTATGTTAACTTCCGACTTCAACTGTACATATAAAGTGGGTAAAACAGTATGTAAACATTATTAAAGTGACCAGTTTTCAATGACTCTATGTACATAGGGCAGCAGTCTCTAAGGTGAAGGGTAGAGTACAGGGTGGTAGCCGGCTAGTGACAGTGTCTAAGGTTCAGGGCAGGGTACCGGTCAGAGGCTAGCTAGTGATTCATGTTTAACAGTCTGATGGCCTGTAGATAGAAGCTGTTTCTCAGTCTCTTGGTCCCAGCTTTGATGTACTTGTACTGTCTCCGCTTTCTAGATCAGTGGTTCCCAACCAAGGGTACTAGGACCCCTGGGGGTACTGGGCCTATCCACAAGCGGTACTTGAGAAGACTCATGAGACCATAAGCTTACTGGTAAAATGCACATGAGGAGGTACTTCAGCGGTATTCCGGTTAGAGCAAAATTCAGTTGGTGGTACAGTAACCGAAAAAGGTTGGGAACCACTGTTCTAGAGCCGGAGATTCAGGTGGCTGAAGTCCTTGATGATCTGCTTAGCCTTCCTGTGACACCAGGTGCTGTAGATGTCCTGGAGGGCAGGCATTGTGCCCATATAAAAAAAAAAAAATAATATATATGTATTCACTAACTGTAAGTCACTCTGGATAAGAGCGTCTGCTAAATGACTAAAATGTAAATGTAATGCTGAGCACAATGGATTAGCAGTCCATCGCCTTAACCACTCGGCCACCTCGTCACATTGGGTGTTTGTGAAATTGTTTTTTGGTGAATTTTTGCTCCAAGGGGTAAATTATAATTAAAAATTTGGTACATGTTGATGGTTTAATCAAGACTTTTAGAAAAAATTTAGCCACACACTCTTGCTTCAATATAAATAATTTTTAACAGTTAAACCAATGTTAACATTTTAACCTGGAACATTTTCTGGACCACATGGGCAAAGTGTAGGGGATATCCTTATCCCTTTATATCCCCATATCCCACATTAACAGGATATAATATATGAATCCTCTCTCTCTCTCTCTCTCTCTCTCTCTCTCTCTCTATCTCTCTCTCGCTCTCTCTCTCTCGCTCTCTCTCTCGCTCTCTCTCTCTCTCTCTCGCTCTCTCATTTAGCTAGATGTTTCTGTTTATATGAAATATATTGGAAATGATCCAGTAACTGGGATATCCATGGGGAGCTGGCATCAGTAGGTCAGAGACACGAGCCTGACTCCACTCCAACTGTGAAGGCAGAGGAAGCCATACCTCACTCACATTTGCCACTGGAGCTATTTGTTTGAAATGAGAATGCAGCTATGCAGGCTTTGCATTGAATGTGCTTTGCTCAGTTCTACTAAAAGCAATTGCAGTATGTGCATCAGTGTGTACATCAGATAAATGGCAGAGCATAGGATTATGTGTTATTTCATTTGTATGCAAATTAAAACGTAAAAAGTAAAATGTATATAAAAAAGCTGCCTTGTTCAGCATAAGGATAATAACAGTCTATTTAATTGAAACATGCAATGAGTAGTATGGTCGAACCTCATGAAATGTATCGATTGTTGCTTGTGATTGTAAATCTATGACCTTCATTGTCCTGTCTATATTGTACTGCTATATGATTGGTCCTTGCAATCTCAGTTGCTTGGGACGTCCCTACCCCATTGAAGTTGAAAAAAAAAATGGTTAGGGTTAGGTACCGTTATGATTAGGGTAACGGTCGGGGTTCCGTTTAGGGTTTAGGGTAGGGACGTCCCAAGAATCTCGGATAACACTAACCCTAAATGATTGGCCAGAACAGATAAGGACTTGCCCCTGTATTAACCACTCACCGCTCGCGCCTTCTCCACGTGATATTAAGACAGACGTTCCAAAGTTAAAAACAGACTTTGTTTATTTTAAAGGGTGCTGCGGAAATGTCCATGGACTAGTTTTCTCTTTTGCGCATCGTTTTTTTCATGCTCTTGTCCGATTTATTCTGAAAGGAGTAGTAGTTATATATTGTTTATCCTAAAAAAATTGTCGAATTTATTTGACATTAATTTTGCTACTACATTTCATATTTTGTTTGGTATTATAGCTGACGTGATATAACGCGACCAAGCAAGCTGCCTGAGGGTGAGGATTAACGTACTCACAATGTTTGCCAAGCATGTGCATAACATCAATGTTTACTTTAGATGCACATTTTGTTTGATTGTTTGTTCACGCTGTTTTGCACGTTTCTGCTATTTTTTTCCGTGACAGACCAAACGGTGGGGATTGCTATCAAACGGTAAACAACCATTTCAAGAGCGCCATGTCGACGGAAGTGGAGACATGGACCACCGTTCAAAAACACGATGGTGAGTTATTTGAATAGCATATGCACGAATACATGCTTATTTCAAGGCAGTAAATCGTTTGGATTGAACGAGGAAAACATGTTTGCCCACTTCGCCTATTGTCTCAAAGGGTTGGGCTGCAGTTCCAGCCACATTCCACCATGTGCTCGAGTTAGCAATGAAGCTAGATAGCTAGCACGTTAATTCGACGGCCAACTCACAAATTGCTGAACGATATATTTGAGGATGCATTGTTTTCTAGTTTTTTTTATGGACCCATTGTCTTGCTGGGCACATGTGAAGACGCTCTCTAATACTTAACCCCTTCGAGACTTGTGGTTTTGCAGTGCATTACCTTCCTATTTGCATCTTGCTATCTAACTGGCTAGCCAGATACGTTAGCCCTTCGCCAATCAACATACTGTAGAACACCGTTGTTGCGCAATCAATCACTAACAGTTATATACTGACCTGTCAAATGTTTAAATTACGGACATTTGCCTACGCATTTATTTGTATTAAGGGGTGTTTTGTGATTAACGTTACTGCTTTGAAGAACACATTTCCTTTACCTCTAGTCTGGAATGACCATAAACATTGATGCGACAGTGCTTTCATTCTTGGCCAATGTTATCATGTGTTTTTAATCATAATCTCGGTAATTTGACAAACCCCTTTGTTTGTATAAGCATGCGGTCAATCGACGAACTGAATGTTAATGTTGTCAAACAATACCACGCCCCCTTACCAGACGTGCAATCCGTTGCGTGCAATACCTTTTTTATTGGGCTACTTGAAAAATACTGCAACGAACATCAAGTAACTTATATGCATATTTGTTAAATACAACCTGTATGCCATATTGCACATCATTCATTATGCCAATGTTGAATGGGATGGATTCGGAAACGAGCTCTAATCATTCTCTCTATTGCATCGACATGAATATCCCCATTGAGCAAAATGGTCGCATGACATCTTGCATTGGCCGAAGACATACTGTTTCATGTGGCTTCATGTGGCATGTGGCTTCTACATAATACATTTTGTCTTTCTCGAGCAGAATTCGAGATTAGTAGACACACACACAACCCTGTGTAACCTACGACTGACTACTCATGCTGAGTTGATAACCAGTGGGAATTTACCACCATATAGTTAGATTGAGGACTCTAGATGGATAAAACAAGTTTTGGCATGGACATTGCCATTGAGAGCTTCACCATTTTAAAGTAGTCAACTGGGTGGGACTTCCTATGAGTGAAGGAAGGATCACATGATTCCATCTATACTTGGAATATCTGATAATGATTACAATTCACTGTGAAAATATTTATTCATAAACATTAAATACAACAAGTGTTCAGCAGAATTAAACCCAGGGTTTCATTATAGTGTCACATCATGTGTGAAAATACTCAAGTTGTTGCCATTTGTAAAGTACAAGTACATACATTGGAATTTCACTTTTTTTTAAAAAAGTAGTGCTGAGTGATTAGTGCTTTTTGAGGTCATTTTGGTTTAGAATATATGTAAAAAAAAACATTCACTGAAATATCAAAAAAAAAAAGTTGGAAATTACTATGAAATAATATAATATTTCAGTTGTGTATATTACTTAGTTTTTATTTGTGTTATTTTTAATTCCTAAAAGTAATCTCATCTCTGCTCAGGCAATAGCAACCAAACAGCCAGACAACGTTCTCTGTGCTGTACTGTCTTTAGTCCTCTTATTTAGCTAGGCATGCTGCAGAACTGTTTGACAATCATTTTACTAGTTCTTCAAAGTAGATCGGGATACTTTTACGAACTGTCTTTATCCATCTTGGTTGTGTTGTTGCCCTCTCATGCGGTCTGTGTGTATCTAACATAGCAGGCGTAAAAGTGTGTCCATCTCGGTCCGAGGCGGAAAATACAGGCGCAATGGATTATGGTCACTGTAGTTAAATACCATGTTGCACTGAATTAGGTTGAATATTTGCTTAATTAAAAATACAACTCCCTTCAGCCCAGCGGCCCACATACAGTGGGGAAAAAAAGTATTTAGTCAGCCACCAATTGTGCAAGTTCTCCCACTTAAAAAGATGAGAGGCCTGTAATTTTCATCATAGGTACACGTCAACTATGACAGACAAAATGAGGGAAAAAAATCCAGAAAATCACATTGTAGGATTTTTAATTTATTTATTTGCAAATTATGGTGGAAAATAAGTATTTGGTCACCTACAAACAAGCAAGATTTCTGGCTCTCACAGACCTGTAACTTCTTCTTTAAGAGGCTCCTCTGTCCTCCACTCATTACCTGTATTAATGGCACCTGTTTGAACATGTTATCAGTATAAAAGACACCTGTCCACAACCTCAAACAGTCACACTCCAAACTCCACTATGGCCAAGACCAAAGAGCTGTCAAAGGACACCAGAAACAAAATTTTAGACCTGCACCAGGCTGGGAAGACTGAATCTGCAATAGGTAAGCAGCTTGGTTTGAAGAAATCAACTGTGGGAGCAATTATTAGGAAATGGAAGACATACAAGACCACTGATAATCTCCCTCGATCTGGGGCTCCACGCAAGATCTCACCCCGTGGGGTCAAAATGATCACAAGAACGGTGAGCAGAAATCCCAAAACCACACGGGGGGACCTAGTGAATGACCTGCAGAGAGCTGGGACCAAAGTAACAAAGCCTACCATCAGTAACACACTACGCCGCCAGGGACTCAAATCCTGCAGTGTCAGACGTTTCCCCCTGCTTAAGCCAGTACATGTCCAGGCCCGTCTGAAGTTTGCTAGAGTGCATTTGGATGATCCAGAAGAGGATTGGGAGAATGTCATATGGTCAGATGAAACCAAAATATAACTTTTTGGTAAAAACTCAACTCGTCGTGTTTGGAGGACAAAGAATGCTGAGTTGCATCCAAAGAACACCATACCTACTGTGAAGCATGGGGGTGGAAACATCATGCTTTGGGGCTGTTTTTCTGCAAAGGGACCAAGACGACTGATCCGTGTAAAAGAAAGAATGAATGGGGCCATGTATCTTGAGATTTTGAGTGAAAACCTCCTTCCATCAGCAAAGGCATTGAAGATGAAACGTGGCTGGGTCTTTCAGCATGACAATGATCCCAAACACACCGCCCGGGCAACGAAGGAGTGGCTTCGTAAGAAGCATTTCAAGGTCCTGGAGTGGCCTAGCCAGTCTCCAGATCTCAACCCCATAGAAAATCTT
Organism: Coregonus lavaretus; assembly: GCF_964263955.1. NCBI lineage: Eukaryota > Metazoa > Chordata > Actinopteri > Salmoniformes > Salmonidae > Coregonus > Coregonus lavaretus. Next base: position 25,604,576 of record NC_140025.1, on the reverse strand, counting down.
TGGAGGGAGTTGAAAGTCTGTGTTGCCCAGCGACAGCCCCAAAACATCACTGCTCTAGAGGAGATCTGCATGGAGGAATGGGCCAAAATACCAGCAACAGTGTGTGAAAACCTTGTGAAGACTTACAGAAAACGTTTGACCTGTGTCATTGCCAACAAAGGGTGTATAACAAAGTATTGAGAAACTGTTGTTATTGACCAAATACTTATTTTCCACCATAATTTGCAAATCAATTCATAAAAAATCCTACAATGTGATTTTCTGGATTTTTTTCCCTCAATTTGTCTGTCATAGTTGACGTGTACCTATGATGAAAATTACAGGCCTCTCATCTTTTTAAGTGGGAGAACATGCACAATTGGTGGCTGACTAAATACTTTTTTCCCCACTGTAGGTCTTGACATGATTTCTCTCCTGAATGGTTTGATCTCTAGAGGAATTGCGTGTTGGGGTCACAAAAAATACTAACTAAATGGAATTCAAGTAATTGAACTGAAGTTGTCCAATTTAGTTGTTTAATAACCAATCTTTTTTGTTGTTGTTGGGTTAATCACTCAGATCTACTAAGAAGATTTTAAACACACAAGTATATAAAATACAACCCCCCCATATGTAAGGCAAGAAAGTGCAAGGAATGTGCACTTTAATGGTACACTCCTTGCTCGAGTCATAGTTGTTTACCATACATCTGTGCACATATGGGCTGTTGCTCTTCCATATGAACTCTGTTGGCCCTAGTCTACTCGAGGAAGGCCTGTCGCGCTTGATTAAACAGCTCCGCTGCTGTGGTGGTGGTAACACTCCCCGTCAAAGACGCCTTTGTGTGGGTTGGAGGAAAAACCCTCCCGCAAACATACAGGCCTATGTGGGTCTATAGAGCTCATCACAACTGTCAGTGAAATTATTTAACCCGTGAAATGCTGCAACGTCCACACCACCGCTGACATATCTTGCATAGGCTTACATATAGCCTAGCAGCAACTGGAACAAACTGCATTTTCAATTATTACTAGTATACTTGTTTGAGTTGACATTTTTTATAATATACCTGCTTTGGCATGTCTTTATTTGATGATTATCTGATGCGAGTGTGGAGCGTAACCCATCTTTTGAATGGAGCAGCAACCTGCCTATAGAGTATTAACGTGATGGGCTGCAGTGTTATTTTAGCAGCGTTGTAGGGTACTACATGTCAGCAGAACATTTATATAGATAGTAGTCCTGAGGTAAATATAGGCTGAAAAGTAGAGCATAATGGAGCTTGCGCTACACTGAAATGTGAAGCCGGATTTGTTTATGGCCTACTGACTACACATAATGTACGTTAAGGTCCACGACTCAGTCAATCGCTTAATTTCAAATGAGGACAGAAAACAAACCCAGCTGGGAACAGATATATGGCCTGTCTGAAATGGCACTGTATTCCCTATCACCCTATGCTATTTGGGATGCAGCTTAAGTCTAAGCAAAAGACACTGAGCCTCATTGGCTCTTTTTAGTGCAAACTTTTATTTACTTAAAACAATGATGTAAATCAAAGGAGGCCAAAACAACACTTAAAAAAACCCTAGTTCAATAATAGACATAATTGGAAATCGTCTAATATCTTCCCAGTAAGCTCTGTAGCTAACTCGTCTGTCTGGACAATCCTCTGTGTCTGTCTGCCCCTTACTGACAGTTGAACCCCCACCCCCCCCCTCCCCAGGACAGAATCACCAACCAACCACACCCCTCTCTCTCCCTCCTTAACCCAACTGTAACAACACACCAGATAAGTCTGATTGTCCTGGATCAAGCCGCAGAGAGTGCTTGTTCGTGTTCAGCAGGGAACATCGTATAAATACATTTAGCAACAGAAAACAATAATTTGTGTTGTATGTTATTGGTCTAGGTAGTAGCACCTCCCTTTTCACCCTGTTTGAAAACAAATTCTCCACACTGAACACGGCCCTGTCGGACAACAGTTTGGGACTGCATTTCATCATGTGAAAGCCCCCTTCCTTGCCTTGGCTTTAGGGTTGCAAAACTCTGGTAACTTTTCCAAAATGCCCAGGTTTTCTAGAAATCCTGGTTGGAGGATTCCTGGATTTCTTGCCTATTCCTTTCTGATTCCGTTAATCTTCCAACCAGGATTTTGGGGAGTTTTGAGAAAGTTTACAGAATTTTGCAAACCTACTTTGCGTCCATTACCCCACTGACTCCAACCTGTTTGGCTGTGAGTGACCTCCTTACTGAACTGCCACTGTCACCTCACACCAAGCAGCCATTACTACTGTGGAACTGGGTCAATTCTCCCATCTCTCTGAAAATGTTGCTCCACTGACCCCAGCCTCTCACCACGTCCAAGCGGTGCCAGGCCTAAACAGTGTACATACACACTAGGGCAATGAGGTTATATCTACCGCAGTCATATACCCTTGAATGCACCTCGGCTACTACAAGTGGCGCAGTGGTCTAAGGCACTGCATCGCAGTGCTAGCTGTGCCACTAGAGATCCTGGTTCGAATCCAGGCTCTGTCGTAGCCGGCCGCGACTGGGAGACCCATGGGGCGGCGCACAATTGTCCCAGCGTCGTCCAGGGTATGGGAGGGAATGGCCGGCAGGGATGTAGCTCAGTTGGTAGAGCATGGCGTTTGCAACGCCAGGGTTGTGGGTTCGATTCCCACGGGGGGCCAGTATGAAAAAATTAAAAAATAATAATGTATGCACTCACTACCTGTAAGTCGCTCTGGATAAGAGCGTCTGCTAAATGACTAAAATGTAAATGTTTTTTGTCTGCAAGGTTACACTATGGCTTTTTAAATGACGACACAAAACCTTCTCTGGAGAAAGTTTCGAAGCGCCACTGAACGGGCATTTTACTTGTCTGTAAAGGAATGGCGCTTCTGAAGCGGGACGAACGTCCATCACTAGGTGACCAGAACTGTCAATCAAATAATCTTGAGCTGCCTGCGTGCAGCTAGCCTGCTCGCCGACCACTCTTTCCTAAAAAAAGTACTTTCAAGTTTGTTAAATACTGTGACTTACCAAGACATTTAGTAGAAAGATAACCTTTTCCGCTAGGAATTGACTCCTAAAGCACTATTCGAACGGGCTAAGTTTTACTGGGGGAGCTCAGGTAATGTAATTATGTACACGAGCACAAGTCACCACATCTGTCATTTTAGTCCCGTCCGAATCTGCTATGTCAGTAATTTTTTACTTGGCAGGAAGGTTGTCCCTGTCCTAAAAACCTACTGTTTTTCGGCAAACTCCCAGGTCCTCTGATAATACTTATCCCGTGCGAATCGCCATCCCTGTGTTTCGAGGGATATTACAGAGTTTGGGTAAGAACATGGGAACAAATTGATGCTTACAAAAAGTGCTATGCACATTCATACAGATGAATGAGACGTTTTTGTCAAATATCAACTTTTTTTATTGGACGATATCGTACCAATAAATTGCCAAAAACATCAGTTAATTAAATGTCTGCGACGGTTACAGTTAATGGTTCTTATTGATATGCATTATGACTTTCTCTGAACTGAAGGCCATTAGGCCAATATTAGGGTATCCTTAGACATTTGAAATGTGGACACCCCTGCTGTTATTGTGAAGTGGAAACGTCTAGGAGCAACAACGGCTCAACCGCGAAGTGGTAGGCCACACAACCTCCCAGGACGGGACTGGCGAGCGCTTTAGCGGGTAGCGCATAAAAATCGTCTGTCCTCAGTTGCAACACTCGCTACCGAGTTCCAAACTGCCTCTGGAAGTAACGTCAGTGCAATAACTGTTCGTCGGGAGCGCCATTAAATGGATTTCCATGGCTGAGCAGCCGCATACGGCTGGAGTGGTGTAAAGCTCGCCGCCATTGGACTCTTGAGCAGTGGAAATGCCTTCTCTGTCACGCTTCACCATCTGGCAATCCGACGGACTAATCTGGGTGTGGCGGATGCCAGGAGAACTGGTGGAGGAGGTATAATGGTCTGCGGCTGTTTTTCATGGTTCGGGCTAGGCCCCTTAGTTCCAGTGACGGGAAATTTGAACGCTACAATATACAATGACATTCTGTGCTTCCAACTTTGTGGCAACAGTTTGGGGAAGGCCCTTTCTGTTTCAGCATGATAATGCCCCCCTGTACAATGGGAGGTCCATACAGAAATGGTTTGTCAAGATCGGTGTGGAGGAACTAGACTGGCCTGCACAGAGCCCTGATCTCAACCTGACCATTATCCCAGAAACCCTAGACCCACTCTAATTTGCATACCGCCCCAACAGATCCACAGATGATGCAATCTTTATTGCGCTCCACACTGCCCTTTCACACCTGGACAAAAGGAACACTTATGTGAGAATGCTATTCATTGACTACAGCTCAGCGTTCAACACCATAGTGCCCTCAAAGCTCATCACTAAGCTAAGGACCCTGGGACTAAACACCTCCCTCTGCAACTGGATCCTGGACTTCCTGACGGGCCGCCCCCAGGTGGTATGGGTAGGTAACAACACGCTGATCCTCAACACAGGGGCCACTCAGGGGTGCGTGCTCAGTCCACTCCTGTACTCCCTGTTCACTCATGACTGTATGGCCAGGCACGACTCCAACACCATCATTAAGTTTGCCGATGACACAACAGTGGTAGGCCTGATCACCTACAACGACGAGACAGCCTATAGGGAGGAGGTCCGAGACCTGGCCGTGTAAGGGCTTTGAAGTAAGCATTTCACTGTAAGGTCTACGCCTGTTGTATTCGGTGCATGTGACAAATAAGATTCGATTTATTTGATTTGAACACCTGGATTAATTGGAACGCCGACTGCGAGCCAGGCCTAGTCGCCCAACATCAGTGCCCGACTTCACTAATGCTCTTGTGGCTGAATGGAAGCAAGTCACTGTAGCAATGTTCCAACATCTAGTGGAAAGCCTTCCCAGAAGAGTGGAGGCTGTATAGCAGCAAAGGGGGGACCAACTCCATATTAATGCCCATGGCTTTGGAATGAGATGTTCGACGAGCAGGTGTCCACATACTTTTGCCTCCAGGCTTCATCTTAATGGTCAATTTTGAATTACAGGGGCAGTTTGGTAAAACTAATCCCGTCTGAATCGTCCACTGGAAAAACGGACATGCTGGGGTAATAATTACATAACCGACGTTCTATAGTAATACTAGTCCCGTGCGACTAGGGCTTAAGATTCAGTATTTTTGGAATGGAGGAGACTGATTTAGTTCCCGTACTTCCGAGAAACAAACACACATCTTTCATTGCGAGGGGCAGAGAAAGAGGGGAGGGGCACAGTATAGGCAGGTCGGCCACCAGACAGACTGAATCTGAACCATGTACTAGGCCTATCTATCAACAATCAAAATCTGTATCTCGCAATGGAATGCTGTATTTACTGGCTTGCAATGTCTCGCAACATCAGTAAAGCAGGGCCTATCATCAATAAATAGGCTAGGATATTCTACACGCGAAAGACTGAACACATGTTCGTATCATTAGCGAAGAGAAAGGGCAGGCGATCCAGCTGCAATGTGATTTAAAAATTGTGGGGTTATGGATTTTTCTTAATGTTAAGGATCCCAATTTTGTTTAAATGTGTACACACACACAGGTCTACTGAATACCTTTACACTACTAGTGGGAGTTAATCTTACGATTACCCATGTAGGCCTACAGGCTACTAACGCAGGAATACAAGGGGTTGTTTTTGACAGCAAAGTTCCCCTCTGACCTGGATCAAGCCCAAAGCTTTTAGGAGGATCTGCTGTCTGTCCTGCTGTTTAGTTTTATTAATTTATTTTTTACTCCGGTTAATTTACTAAGGTTACTGTAATACTGTTTAAGAGGAGTGTGTGTGTGAGAGAGAAATAGTTTCAGACTGGGGGGGGTAGCCTATGGGCTAGTAATCTTTTTGTCTGAGTGTGTGTGGGGCAGTCGTGATTAAATACAGAGCGCAGAAGGAACGTGTATCTGATTTGCGCCAGTCATTGCCCTGCGGAAACTGCAACTCACTTTATTTGAATCCACAAATCACAATACAGTCGACGGATTCAAACATTTCAAAGGACACACATATGGACTCTTATGGATACAGAAAGCACTTCTCCATACAGCTAGGCTGCCTATGATAGACACACACACCAACAATAAAATAAAAATAAACACACACTGAAGTAGAAAAAAAAGTTTCTAGCACTTTCAGTTCCCTATACAGTCAGTGACAACTTACATGGCCTCAAAGACTACAGATCACTGCATTACAAATGTCAAAAGGCATGTGGCCAGTGCTAGCTACTCCGAGAGGTATAAAGTTACCTTTTGCTTATGTAGCACATTTAGTTTCTGGTTTCTGACTTAGAAGAACCCTAGTTTCCTCTCTCTGCTCTCCTCTCCTCCTTTTCTTCCTTTTTCCAATTGGCCAGGCCTGTTTTTGGCTGGTTGACATGGGTCTTCCTCTAATTTACTGCTCTGGCAGGGCATGTGGCCTATTTGAAGGGAGGTGGAGGAGTACAAGAGACTTGGTTAGTTGTTTACAGCTTTGCAGGCTCAGGGTGTGTTTCTGACCGACGGTTGGCCGGCCCACGCTTGTGTTTAGAATCAGAGAGCGAGAGACTCTTCCTGTGTGTGTGCATACCGTACAGCAATCTGTTACACCTTTTACACCCTGTAGGAATCCTTTTCACTTGATCCATGTACAAAACGCCTCACTGACCACTAGCTCGTTTGAATGATTGATGTACTCGTGGGTGCCTGGATCATCTAGCCCTTCTAGGAGAGCAGACACACAGGCTTTGTCCAAAAGTGCACTACTTTTAACTTAAACAGGGCCCACTGGCCTCAGAAGTAGTGCAATATCTAGGGAACAGGGTGCCATTTTGGATGCAGGCACACACAGCACTCATGGCCAGTAAAAGTAGCTTGGCTGGTGCTAGCTCCACTCCAGTCTCCAGACAGTGCTGGATCTGCTCTGTGGTCGGGCCGCCCTTCTCGTCCCTGTAATCTATAGGGCCGTAACTCCTCTTAGGGCTCGGCCTTGGGGCGGTGGGCTTTGTTGGAGGGCTCTGGGGTATTCATTACACCCTGAGAAATTCCTGCTCCTCTTGAGGGGGTCATCTGACTGGCCGTGGGCCCAACACTGCCATATGTAGTCTGACCCATGCTGAGTGGTAGCGACGAGATGCCGACGAGAAGGATAGAAATAGCGCTCACGTCAGCATTTTTCGCCCCCCATGTGCCCTTTGCTTGCCCCCACCACTACTAGGGCTCTACTTCAACTCCATTTGGTGTTGTTCCCACAAGACGCTTAATGTAGACTGAGACCTGTCCTTTTCCCTGGCTCCGTACACACGAGGGAGCAGGAGGGAATTAAATGTTTTGCTAATCCTCTTAACAGTCTTAACTAGCTACTGCACCTGTGGGCTGAATGGCTGGTAGTGCAGGAGTGTGTGTGTGTCAATGTGTAGCTCGTGTTGTGTGGTCAGTCTCCATAATAAATTGGGATTAGTGGGTTGCCCTGGTGTTGTAAGGGCTGAGACCTGCTAAAAGTGTCACCGCACAACTGTTTAATATATGGAAGTGGGCCAACTATGCTTGGGGTAGTCCTGGTAGTAGTAAGACTATTTGTCTTCAGAATGTTACCTGCATAATGCATTTTATTATCTCTTTCTCCTGATCTCTGGTATTATAGCTCAAAGGTGTTTCGAGACTTAGGTGTAGACTATTAGGCACGTTTTGGTTTGCATATGTTGTGTACGTGTGGACTTGCCTCTGTAAATCACCTTATTAAGCTATGTGGTGTGAGCAGCCACGAGGGCTTCTAACAGCTGGTAACGTCCCACACCGCCTGAGCATGCTCTGCTGTTTGAGCTGACATGTTGATGTTAGCGCTTCAATCTATCCAGTTCTATCGTTGATTAACCCATTGGGTAGTCGTTATCATAGAATGCAAACCCTTTAAAAGCAGATAAGACTGATAGGTTATGCTTAACAGACCAATATTCATCAAAACTTACCTCCGTTCACCACATTCTTGAGTTGGCCTGATAAAATAAGGCTTTGTTGTAAAATAGGGCGGAGGCTCGACACTTGACAGAAGAATGTATAGGCCTAGTCTAAATCTGGACTTTCTACCCGTAAGACACTTATTTTATTTTTATGATTCTGGCTTTATGGGCCTAAGCAGTTTGGTTAGTAAAGCGCTTAAACTCTGAAGGGCCCCATAGGATCGTGCAGTTGCTGTAAACATTGCATCATTTTGTTAAAGCGCCAATCAGCAGTTTAAATAATAACAAAGATCTCCCTGCCAATGTTTGAGTAAAAAGCTGAGGGCAGGAGTGAAACCACTCAAATGTATAGGCCGAGCTATTGATGCAAAGACTAGTTTTTATCATGTTTTGAGGCTATACAGTGTTAGTTTACTTTGTTTATGAACATTGGAGGAAAACAAGCGTATGTTTTGGGTTCTGATGTGGTATGACAGTTGAACTAAGCTCATGAGGCATTTATAGGTTATACTCTTCAAGAATCAATGGTTACATGTAATTAATTTAGAAGTCACAAAATTGATGGACTTTAGATTGCCCCTCTTTTTTAAAGCTACAGTACAGCACACAAATATAGATAAGGGCACATTTTGCCATGGCAGAACCATGTCTGATGTGAAGCACTTTGTGGCTGTTGGTTTAAAGGTGCAATATGCAGAAATCGCTCCGCCATTTCCGTTCAGTATACCGGGGTATTTGGAAAGGGCCACGGGATGGTTTTTCAATACCGTCAATACAGTTTTTAAACTATTTGTTTGAAGTTTTTCTATAAATTATCATATTTGTAGCTACTTTTTAAGTAAACACCTGCAGTCAACTTGTGCAATACATTAGGAGATAAGATTGCGTTCTTCATTTCACCTGTCACATTATTTTACATTTTGAAGCTTACCGTAGTTTGACAAGCTCAACTGGTCTGACGGTTTGTTTGCCAATAGCACAATGGGAGAAAGCAGGAGCAGGTGAGTCCAGCTGTGTATTGACGGGTGTCGTTTTATACTGAACAAAAATATAAATGCAACTTGCAACAATTACGAAGATTGGGGCGGCAGGTAGCCTAGTGTTTGGGCCAGTAACTTAAAGGTCACTGGTTCGAATCCCCGAGCCGACTAGGTGAAAAATATGATGTGCTCATGAGCAAGGCACTTTCCCTTAATTGCTCCTGGAAGTCGCTCTGGATAAGAGCATCTGCTAAATGACTAAAATTTAAATTTTACTGAGTTAGTTCATATGAGGAAATCAGTCAATTGAAATACATTCATTAGGCCCTAATCTATGGGTTTCACATTACTTGGAATACAGATATGCATCTGTTGGTCACAGATGCAAAAAATGGGCATCACAATGGGCCTCAGGATCTCATCACGGTATTTTTGTGCTTTCAAATTGCCAATTGATAAAATGCTATTGTGTTCATTGTCCGTAGCTTATGCCTGCCCATACCATAACCCCACCGCCATCATGGGGCACTCTGTTCACAACGTTGACATCAGCAAACCGCTCACCCACACAACGCCATACACATGGTCTGCGGTTGTAAGGCCATCGGAGGCAGCTTATGGTGGAGAAATGAACATTAAATTATCTGGCAACAGCGCTGGTGGACATACCTGCAGTCAGCATGCCAATTGCACACTCCCTCAAAACTTAAGACCTCTGTGGCATTGTGTTTTGTGGCATAACTGCACATTTTAGTGGCCTTTTATTGTCCCAGCACAAGGTGCACCTGTGTAATGATCATGCTGTTTAATCAGCTTCTTGATATGGCACTCCTGTCAGGTGGATGGACTATCTTAGCAAATGAGAAATGCTCACTTACAGGGATTTAAACAAATTTGTGCACAAAATTTGAGCATTAAGCTTTTAGTGCATATGGAACATTTCTGGGATCTTTTATTTCAGCTCATGAAACATGAAACCAACACTTTACATGTTGCGTTTATATTTAAGTTCAGTGTATATTGAAAGTTTTTTTTTTTGCTTCAATACAGTGATCAGGGGCGTGCAACTTTAGTTTTCTTTCACAGAAAATACATTATTGCAATACATTTGGCAGAAAATGGCTTCATTTTCATCGGATGACAACAGAAGTGCAGCACTATTTGGCTGGCAGCCACAAGTAAATTAGTTTACAATGAAAAAGAAAGGTGGTCTTTGCAAAAATAATGCATGGCCATCATATTTCTAATGTTTATCCTAGAAATAATTTAGCCAGCTACATTTTCTAATGTTTTGCTTAAAATTAATCTACACCGAAAAGTAGCTACACATCAGTCCGAGTGCTGTCTGCTGTTTGTGAATTCCGTTTTGCTGTTTAGAATTCCGTTTTGCTGTTTAGAATGCCGTTTGTGAATTCTCCGAGTGTAGAAGTGAAACTGAAGAACAAAATTAGTCTAAGGCTGAGCAGAAATTACAATAAGAAGCATTTTAGAGTTGCATTTAGAAAATGCAGTAAGATATATATAAAAAAATGATGTTAGCCCCTTTTTCTCCCCAATTCCGTGACATCCAATTGGTAGTTACAATCTTGTCTCATCACTGCAACTCCCCAACGGGCTCGGGAGAGGCGAAGGTTGAGTCATGCGTCCTCTAAAACCTGACCCGCCAAGCGCTGCTGCTTCTTAACACACTGCTCGCTTAACCCGTAAGCCAGCCACACCATTCAACTGATGACTGAAGTCAGCTTGCAGGTGCCTGTCCCGCCACAAGGAGTCGCTAGAGTGCCATGGGCCAAGGAAAACCCCTGGCCAAACCCTCCCCTAACCCGGACGACCCTGGAACAATTATGCGCCGCCCTATGGGGCTCCCGGTCACGGCCGCATCTCAGCACTGCGATGCAGTGCCTAAGACTTCTGCGCCTCTCAGGAGTGTAGCAAGATATTTCTTATGCATATTTTTTTTTTTGGGGGGGGGGCTAGTTATCTAAGAAAGTGGCTGAATTAATAAGGAGATGGGGCATCATATAGTGTTCCTCCAAGTCCTTAGAAAGTTTTGAATATTTTCCTTGACTTACTGGCTCTCTCTCTGTAATCCTTTAATTATTATAATCTCATGACCGTGACTGGACACGTTTCTCATACTTGGGGATTCTGATTCTCTGTAATTTGTAGTAGAAGTGCTGGCAGTTGACATTCAAATAGTTGTCATGTTTCCACAGACATATAAACCTTTTGAATATCCATCTCCATAACTTACTACACTGAACAATGTAGGCTACACAATCAAATTCATACCTCTGTTGTCAAAGGTGCATTCTGTAGAGTCTTTGTCCCCCTGTGGCCACTGGAAGAACGGCACAAATAGTTTAATAAAAAAATAAAAACCTGCAGACATGTATTAACAAATGTATTTAAGCCAACCAAGGTGCAGTCCTGCTGGTTCAATGTTATTCATATTTACATGTAATTGATTAAACTCCATACTGCACCTTTTAAACTCACTGCCTGTCCTTGCAGGGGTGTTATCCTTCGATGACGATGTGGAGGTGGACCATCCCTATGGCGATGAGGACGAGGCTGCGCTCGAGGCGGAGGTGAACGGCAACTGGACGCCACAGGAGAAGGCGCTCCACGAGGCGCGGCTCAAGGCCAAGGCCAAGCGGCGTGTGCGCAAATCGTCATCCCGCAGCGAGTCGCTCTCCGAGTCGCTGTCGGGTGAGCTGGCCGACGGCGACTCCCACAGCCCCAAGGGCAAGGTGCCTGTCCCCAACGACCGCAAGTCCAGGACGGGCAAGGGCCGGGGCCTGCCCAAGAAAGGTATGTGCTAATGTTAGGCTAATAATGCTAACTATGCTAATAACGGTTGAGATGGATGGAAGTCATCTACTCTGTAAGCGCTGGTGGTCTAGTGCCAGTTTTGGTCTGGGGCCATACGTTTTTGTTTAGGATTGAAGTCAGGTAAACTGATCATAGAGCAGAGCTCATGGCTGAGGTAATCTCCCTGGGTTCACAAAACCCATCTATTCTAAATGTGTCGCCAGTGATAACTGACTAGCTCTGATGTTGATGTGGTCTTTTCACAACAGGTGGTGCAGGGGGTAAAGGTGTGTGGGGAGCAGCAGGGATGGTGTACGAGGTAGAGGAACCAGATGTCAAGGACCCCAACTACGACGAGGTTGCACAGGTAAGAGGGGGGGGCACAGGTTAGAGGTGTGTGTAAACGACATGAGCTCTCTCCTACCCCTAACCTACACAATAGAGCCTCTGCACGCACCCCTCTCGTCTCCTCTACACCAGTGTCCCCACAATCCCTGTCCCAAATTGTTACTACAACGACAACAGTTACTTAGATGAGGGGGCTACTACGGGGCCAGGGTCGGGTTCTAGTTGTTTTGCTCTGAGCTCTGTTTTTGGAATAGCTTTGTTCAGAAGTGGCCAGTCATCACAAAGCCGCTGCCCGTTTTGGATCATAAATAACATGCTGGTGGTGATTGCTGGGACTGGCGGTGAATGCAGGGGCCACATGCTCCCAGACAAGCAGATATTGTCCATACAAAGTCCACAACTGGGTCATGCTCATCAGGACACATTTTCAAAACATTTTGTAATAGAAAACTAAAAGCAGCATTTCGTATTGGACAGATAATACCTCCCCATTTAGCGCTCTGTTTCGGACTGCTTTCTTCCTTTTCATGCCGTCTGAACACAACCCTGTTGTCAACATCCATCGCCATAATTATGACTCACATAATGAGTCGTACATCCTCTTGAATATTTTTGAATGGAATCGGAAATACAGTTTTTATTTGTATTCTATTCTGGGTGGAATACCTTAAATTTTTATCACAAATGTAGGCTTGTTCTGTCATAGGCCTTAACGAAGCCAAACAATATAGTCATGTCTTATATTCCACCATACACCTTAGAAATGCTCTATGATGGCGAGGGTTTTTGAATTGCTATATAATTTTTTACTTTAACCACAGTATCAGTTGAAAGTGGATGTCGAAGGCTTTGTTTGCTATCCTGTGTGGTGAGGTCGCTGTGACTGAACCATGTAGTGGGAAAGTGCCTTCATCAAGGCAATTGCTCAAGAGATAAAAACCTAGAAAAAAAACGGTGCCAATTGCAATGCAGTTTGGCCTTGAATGCCGCTGTTTCAGAAACAGTACTGGAGCAGTGGTCCTGTGGCAGCAGGTAACTAGGACCGAGTTGGTGACACTAGAGAGCAGCCCTACTGACCTCTAAAAGCATATAGCCCTATGGGCTTGGCCCTGGTCAAAAGTAGTGCACTTTATAGGGAATAGGGTGCCATTTGGGACGTTACCATTCTCTTGAGACACACAGGCCTGCTCTCCAGTATATCCCAGTAGTGGTATGTCTGGGATCCCTACTAACTAGGTGGTTTGTGTAGTAAGGGAGTGGTAAGGGTCACATGGGTCCTGTTTTGAAAACTTGAAAGTATGCATCCATCCTCCTCCCTTCCTGGAAGTAATCACTCAATCACGACTGGGTCTGTGAAAGTTACTTGATTACACCATTTAAGATCAATGGTTACTTTAAGGAAGGGAGTTGCAGAATATTTTAAGTATTCCAACAATACCAGAACAGGTCATTGGTGCAGTCTGAGAACATTTTTGGTTGTTTTAAAGGTCAAGCATACTTCTGAAACCAGGAGGGAAAACAGGAAAGTGAGTCAGTGCATTGGGTAATGGCTGAAACCCTCCCTCCTCGCCTCTCTAGTGATATTTTCCCTTCTTTTCAACACAGGTCAAAACAATAGAGGTCTCACTCTCCGCTCTAGTTTCCTAAAGCCCTGCGCACTGAGGAAGCTTGCTTTCTCTTGTTTCTCTTGAATCGGCCAAGTGCACTCATCTGCTGGTATTGTTGTTTATAAAAAATATTTAAGCCGCTCTCTAGCGCGACTGGTGTGTTAATATTCAAAGTTTAGAAGTACACTGTATATGTCGGCAGCACTTTGCACAGAACTGCTATCATGCTGTTACACTTGCCATAACCCGGCCATTCAGCCTAAATATAATGGCAGTTATTGACCCCTGTCCTACACCTTAAAAGGCCCAGTGCAGTCAAAAATGTGATTTTCTTGTGTTTTATATACATTTCCACACTAGGTTAGAATAATACTGTGAAATTGTAAAAATTATGATTATGCCCTTTTTTAGTTTAAACACTGTTTGAAAAGACCGCCTGAATTTTCTGCCTGTTTTGGTGGGAGGGAGTTTTGGCCTTCCATGGTGACATTACTATGCGGTAAATTAGTTAGACAAATACCTAACCTAATTTTCAGTTTTCCACTCAAACCACTCCGACAGACCTAGCAAAATTATTGCTTGAGAAATTGCTCTTTGCTAAGAAGCTATTTATTTGACCATTAAATTGAAAACAATCACAGTAAGGTACTTCATTGTTACCCAGAAATGATTTGATATTGAGATAAAAACAGCTGCATTGGACTTTTAACAAATGCACCAGTAGCATTTCAGATTACAGCATGGAATAAAGTGGTAAAAACATTAGGATTTCATGTATTGATTTGTTGTTTACATTTCTTTAGATTTGACTGTTTTCCCTCACCCTTTTCTCTTCTTCATCTCCTTTCCCCCCGTTTAAAAAAAAAGTGTATTCAGTATATACTTTTGAGAAATTACACTTCAATTACATGTTGCTTTTCAGGGCCGGTCCTTGCTGTTCTGCTGCCCTAGGCAAGACAAAAATTAGTTACGTTGAAAAGACGTCATTTATAGACGTCTATGTTTGGGCCAAATCAAGGCTGGTCCAGACCGGACAAAATCTGAACCAAACAGTCTATGATTGGTTTAGATTTTGTCCGGACCGGACAAAAATCAATGTCCGTGGATGTGGAAATCAAGGCCGGTACGGACAGCACCAAAATAATATGTCCAAAAGACATCGGTCCGTGCTTATTGAGGTGTAGCCTACAGTGTTGCCTGAAATATAATTTTATGAATGACCATCTATGTGGTTTGTAAAACACCAAAAAAAGACGTCCAAAAGACGTCGGTTTCGTGCTTACTGGGTGTAGCCTACCATGTTGGCAGCAATGGAATTTTATGCCCATCCATGTGGTAGGCCCACCATTTGTAAAACAGGCTGTTGCCTTGGCTTTATTAGTCCTGATTCCTGTGACTAATCAATTTGTCTATTTTAAGCTCTGAATATCAGCTACCCAACTTTATCAGGAGTTATCGTGAGCCTATTTGCAATGTGTTTACACAGCAGGAACTGCAGAAGTATTTTACTTTTCACTATGATCGGCTTGTCAAAGATTTACAGATACAATCATGAAACCATTGATCATGACAATGGGGTGAAACACCATGACAACAGGTTTGATTGTCCATTTTACTTTGACCTAACCTGTTTTTAGGATATGTTTGTTGTTTGACAGCACATTTGATTGGGTACCATTTAGGTTAGGCTATTTGATCGGAGAAACCTGCATGATGTAAAAAGTGTAAGTCTCACTACATTCATAAATTCTATCTCCAGTCTGTAGGCTACAGAAAAGGCCACGTACTCTTTCTACCATATCCTATACAGTGTGGGAAAAAAGTATTTGATCCCCTGCTGATTTTGTACGTCTGCCCACTGACAAAGACATGATCAGTCTATAATTTTAATGGTAGGTTTATTTGAACAGTGAGAGACAGAATAACAACAGAATCATCCAGAAAAACGCATGTCAAAAATGTTATAAATTGATTTGCATTTTTAATGAGGGAAATAAGTATTTGACCGCTCTGCAAAACATGACTTAGTACTTGGTGGCAAAACCCGTTTTGCCAATCACAGAGGTCAGACGTTTCTTGTAGTTGGCCACCAGGTCTGCACACATCTCAGGAGGGATTTTGTCCCACTCCTACATTTACATTTTACATTTTAGTCATTTAGCAGACGCTCTTATCCAGAGCGACTTACAGTTAGTGAATACATATATATATTTTTTTTATATACTGGCCCCCCGTGGGAAACGAACCCACAACCCTGGCGTTGCAAACGCCATGCTCTATCAACTGAGCTACATCCCTGCCGGCCATTCCCTCCCCTACCCTGGACGACGCTGGGCCAATTGTGCGCCGCCCATGAGTCTCCCGGTCGCGGCCGGCTGCGACAGAGCCTGGATTCGAACCAGGATCTCTAGTGGCACAGTTAGCACTGCGATGCAGTGCCTTAGACCACTGCGCCACTCAGGCGCTCCTCTTTGCAGATCTTCTCCAAGTCATTAAGGTTTCGAGGCTGACGTTTGGCAACTCGAACCTTCAGCTCCCTCCACAGATTTTCCTGGCCACTCCAGGACCTTAATGTGCTTCTTCTTGAGCCACTCCTTTGTTGACTTGGCCGTGTGTTTTGGGTCATTGTCATGCTGGAATACCCATCCACGACCCATTTTCAATGCCCTGGCTGAGGGAAGGAGGTTCTCACCCAAGATTTGACGGTACATGGCCCCGTCCATCGTCCCTTTGATGCGGTGAAGTTGTCCTGTCCCCTTAGCAGAAAAACACCCCCAAAGCATAATGTTTCCACCTCCCATGTTTGATGGTGGGGAAGGTGTTCTTGGGGTCATAGGCAGCATTCCTCCTCCTCCAAACACGGCGAGTTGAGTTGATGCCAAAGAGCTCCATTTTGGTCTCATCTGACCACAACACTTTCACCCAGTTCTCCTCTGAATCATTCAGATGTTCATTGGCAAACTTCAGACGGCCCTGTATATGTGATTTCTTGAGCAGGGGGACCTTGCGGGCGCTGCAGGATTTCAGTCCTTCACGGCATAGTGTGTTACCAATTGTTTTCTTGGTGACTATGGTCCGAGCTGCCTTGAGATCATTGACAAGATCATCCTGTGTAGTTCTGGGCTGATTCCTCACTGTTCTCATGATCATTGCAACTCCACGAGGTGAGATCTTGCATGGAGCCCCAGGCAAAGGGAGATTGACAGTTATTTTGTTTCTTCCATTTGCGAATAATCGCACCAACTGTTGTCACCTTCTCACCAAGCTGCTTGGCGATGGTCTTGTAGCCCATTCCAGCCTTGTGTAGGTCTACAATCTTGTCCCTGACATCCTTGGAGAGCTCTTTGGTCTTGGCCATGGTGGAGAGTTTGGAATGTGATTGATTGATTGCTTCTGTGGACAGGTGTCTTTTATACAGGTAACAAGCTGAGATTAGGAGCACTCCCTTTAATAGTGTGCTCCTAATCTCAGCTCGTTACCTCTATAAAAGACACCTGGGAGCCAGAAATCTTTCTGATTGAGAGGGGGTCAAATACTTATTTCCCTCATTAAAATGCAAATCAATTTATAACATTTTTGACAAGCGTTTTTCTGGAATTTGTTGTTATTCTGTCTCTCACTGTTCAAATAAACCTACCATTAAAATGATAGACTGATAATTTCTTTGTCAGGTGGGCAAACGTACAAAATCAGCAGGGGATCAAATACTTTTTTCCCTCACTGTATCTGCTACATGATTTATGTTGGATGCTTTTTTTTTACGGAACGTTGGTGGAGTGACGCACGCGTCTCTAAAAGCACTCTGGAGAGGTGCGCTGGGAATGGACAAGCAAAATATTTTGCACCCCTGCCTTTGACAAAGTGGGCACTGTTTATCACAGGGCGCCATCAGTGCTAACCTAAAAAGCCTATGTGCCACTGGTTGAGAGAAATTGTCATTGTTTTGGGGCAGAATTGTGAGGTTTTATGTGTTGTTGGAGGTGCGTCTTGGTCAGTTTAGCTCAGAAAATGACGCCCTCGTCAATCTGCCGCCTAATCCTGCCTAATGAGCGAGCCGGCCGTGTTGATGTTATTAGATGGCTATTCCTGACCTATAATGTCGTGCGGTTTCATTTTAAAGGGAGACACAGTGTACGCCACAGTTGTTCCAGAGCTGGACGAGAGAGAACTGGAGAAGACCATCAACCCCATCGTACAGGAGTACTTTGAACACGGGGACACAAAAGAAGTCCAGGTAAGTGTTTGATGTTGTATTAAAGGGAGGAAGAGGTTGGATGGAGGGTTGGTTATTTGAGAAGGCCTTTAGGTGGTGGTGCATCCATTTTATTTTACTGTTTTGTCTCAAAATCATTTTACTTCAAGTTAACTGTGTGTGTTTCTCTCTGTGTTCCCTGTGTCTGCTCCATACCCCCTCTTCCACTCCCAGATGCTGCTGAAGGAGCTGAACCTTGGCCACCACAAGTACGAGTTCTCCAGCCTGGCCGTGTCCCTGTCTCTGGAGGGCAAGGCCAGCCACCGGGAGCTCACTTCCAGGCTGCTCCGTGACCTGGTCGGCAAGGAGCTCTCAGAGTCCGACATGGCCCGAGCCTTCGACAAGATCCTCAAAGAACTGCCCGACCTTATGCTGGACACGCCAGAGGCCCCACAGGTACTGGATGGGGGAAGGTCTTGTTGGAAAAATATATTAGCTGCATAACAAATGGCACTATTTAGTACACTACTTTTGACAAGGGACCATGGAGCTCTGGTCTGAAGTATTCAGACCCATTGACTTTTTCCAAAATGTTTTACTTTACAGCCTTATTCTAAAATGGATTTTTTCCCCCCCTCAATCTACACACAATACCCCATCATGACAAAGCAAAAACAGGTTTTTAGAAATGTTTGCAAATGTATAAAACATATGGAAATATGACATTTACGTAAGTATTCAGACCCTTTACTCAGTACTTTGTTGAAGCACCTTTGCAGCGATTACAGCCTCAAGTCTTCTTGGGTATGACACTACAAGCTTGAGTTTCTCCCATTCTTCTCTGCAGATCCCCTCAGGTTGGATGGGGAGCGTCGCTGCACAGCTATTTTCAGGTCTCTCCAGAGATGTTCGATTGGGTTCAAGTCCGGGCTCTGGCTGGACCACTCAAGGACATTCAGAGACTTGTCCCGAAGCCACTCCTGCGTTGTCTTGGCTGTGTGCTTAGGGTCATTGTCCTGTTGGAAGGTGAATCTTCGCCCCAGTCTGAGGTCTTGAGTGCAATGGAGCAAGTTTTCATCAAGGATCTCTGTACTTTGTTCCGTTAATCTTTCCCTCGATCCTGACTAGTCTCCCATTCCTTGCTGCTGAAAAACATCCCCACAGCATGATGCTGCCACCACCATGCTTCACCGTAGGGATGGTGCCAGGTTTCCTCCAGACGTGAAGCTTGGCTTTCAGGCCAAAGAGTCGAATCTTGGTTTCATCAGACCAGAGAATCTTGTTTCTCATGGTCTGAGAGTCCTTCATGTGCCTTTTACTGAGGAGTGGCTTCTGCCTGGCCACTCTACCATAAAGGCCTGATTGGTGGAGTGCTGCAGAGATGTCCTTCTGGAAAGTTCTCCCATCTCCACAGAGGCACTCTGCAGCTCTGTCAGAGTGACCATCGGGTTCTTGGTCACTTCCCTGACCAAGTCCCTTCTCCCCCGATTGCTCAGTTTGCCCGGGGCGGCCAGCTCTAAAAAGAGTCTTGGTGGTTCCAAACTTCTTCCATTTAATAATGATGGAGGCCACTGTGTTCTTGGGGACCTTCAATGTTGCAGAACCGTTTGGGTACCCACCCCCAGATCTGTGGCTCGAACCACAATCCTGTCTCGGAGCTCCACGGACAATTCAATCCAACCTCATGGCTTGGTTTTTGCTCTGACATGCACTGTCAACTGTGGGACCTTTATATAGACAGGTGTGTGCCTTTTACAAATCATGTCCAAACAATTGAATTTACCACAGGTGGACTCCAATCAAGTTGTAGAAACATCAAGGATTATCGATGGATAGAGGATGCACCTGAGCTCAATTTCGAGTTTCATAGCAAAAAGGTCTGAATACTTAATTAAATCAGGTATTTGTTTTTTTATTTTAAATAAATTGGCCATTTCTAAACTATTTTCGCTATGTCATTATGGGGTATTGTGTGTAGATTGAGGGGGGGAAATAATTTAATCAATTTTAGAATAAGGTTGTATTGTAACACAGTGGAAAAAGTAAAGGTCTGAATACTTTTTGAATGCAATGTATAAGGAATAAGGTGCCATTTGGTATACATTCATTGTCAATTTTCTTTCAGACATATTTATTTGTCATGCTGCTTTAAACCCAACCCAGCCCCCACAAGACAAACCCATTTTTTATTTAAAGAGAATAACAGAACATATACTGTAGGTTTTACCTTTAACTCTCTCCAACTCTACAGATGCTGGGACAGTTTATTGCCCGAGCCATCGCGGACCACGCTCTACCTATGGCATTCCTGGACCGCTACAAAGGCAAGGTGGACTGCGACCACGCTAGGTGAGCAGGGGTTAGAGGTCAAGGGGTGAGGGATATTATTTTCTTTTTTTAAGATGACATTGATTTGTGGAGGGGTGATTTAAATTCTAACAACTTTTTGTGTCCTTAGAATTCTATTTAGGGCTAAAGCGTTGCTTCAGACAAACAACAAACTGGCACAGAGACAATAAATCGACAAGAACATTAGAGACAATGATTTGAATCAAGGCAGGGAGGATTAGTTAATGGTGAGCATTTAGGGTGATGAGAATTCAGATGAAGTTGCCCCTAAGGTCAGTTTTGCTCAGTCAGTTTTCTCTAAGGATTAAGGAATATGGTGGAAAAGCCCACTTAACATCAAAGCAGCCTGAAGTGGTTACCTATATATCGGTCGCTGAGGTTGTGAGTTAATTGCTTAAGAACCGCCTGATAAGGGGCCAGGGTAAATGTTTGCGTTTTCTCACCATGGAGGCATAGTCATTCTCCAAGCAACTGAACAAGCCCCTCCAGAATTTATTGTAGCCACATGTCATGCCTAGGAGGACCCTTGTTTGGTTTTACCTAATGTTTGGAATCTTCCATTTTCTGTTGTTAAAGATGTACTACTCAAACCTGAGAATGTGAATTCCAATGCAAATGATACTGTTGGGAATTATTGATACTGTTGGGAAAGTCAATTTTGTAGTTAAAACCTGCTGTTACCTGACACATTCCCTGTCTTACTAGGCAATTTTATTCAGTATGTATTTTTTTTGTTCTGAATTCATGTGACCGTGTTCAATATCTAGCTGTGACTTGACACATTCCCCCTTTCTCATTGCGTCTCTCCGTGGTTATGGTCATGGTCGCGATGATGACTGTTGCGGTTATTCCCCTCCCCACAGAGCTGCGTTGGACCGCGCGGCGGTGCTCCTCTCCATGAAGAGAGAGATGGTGCGGCTAGACAACGTGTGGGGTGTGGGCGGCGGCCTAAGACCTGTCAAACACCTCGTCAAAGAGGTAAGAGGCCCTCTCTGCCAAGTAGGCGGGACCTGGCGCCCCGCCCGCCAATCATCACATGCCAGTGTTGTATCATCGTGTGACTCATATCAAAACATTCCAGTTATACAAGCAACCTCCCATTCCGGATGTTCTCTCTCTGCATGCATGAAATGTGATGCCTTGTTGGGAGTGATAGGAGACACTTAATGAGAATCAAAAATGGCAACAGACCTGGGTTCTGTTCATATTATTTAAACCCAGGTCTGAATGGCAATTCAACAAAACCTATATTCAGCTAACACCCATCTATCAGAGGTAGAAACATGCTAAACCAATCAAAGGAGAGCTTTGTTATATTTATCTGCAGCCTTCCATTGTGGGTCATCTGTATTTACACACAGTGGAGATTACAGTTTTGTTCCCTCCACCTGAACCCAGACTCTCGGTGCAGAGAGACGGGCTCTGTCTGGTTGTGTCCCAAATGGCACTGTATTCCCTACATAGTGCATTGAATAGGGTGCCATTTGGGACGGAGACTGCCTGGTGTTCTGGAGCTGCATTCGTCTGTTATGTAACGTAAACACAACAAGGTGGAGAGAGAACTGCATGCTGGGTAAAGAGTTACAGGGAGCCCTGCCAGGGTGGTGTCGGCTATCTGCCTGTTTCAGCACAACGCTGTCCCTCAGAGCTTGGATCTGTCTTGAGGGGTGTGTGCGTGCATTTGTATAGTCTAGAGTGGTCAAAGGGGTCTTTGCTCCCTGAACTAAATGGATCATTTGGCACCCTCGTGTGCCCTTGTGCGTGCATGCATGCAAGTGTGTGAATGTGCACGGCTGTACACGCTTGTGACGATGTGTCAGGAATGAGTATGCAATAGTAGAGCAAGAGTATTGTGTAACCCACCGTACGTTAGTCTCTGTAGCCTGCAGACTCCCGACCAGGTTTGATTTCCTGCCTGTCCTTGTTGGGCCTCAGGCTCTGATCGAGTGGGTCTTCACTGGGCTACAGAGGACACACACAGCCTGCCAGAACAGGAGCTCCTTGGGTGCGTCCCAAATGGCACCTTATCGCCTGTATACTGCACTACTTCTGACCAGAGCCCTATGGACCCTGGTCAAAAGTAGTGCACTACATAGGTTCATTAGGGAAACAGATTTTGCCTCTCTCCTCTGGGTTTGATCAAATCACTCTGCCACGGACTACATTGAAGTCAGTATGGGTGTTAAGAGCAATTTTGAATAGCAGTGTCCCCATAGGGCATTTTCACATATGGGTTTGGTACTGTGGTGAGGTTCCCTGGAGCGTTCTGTCACAAGACCTGGAAATAACTGTTTCAGGGTGTGATTTGACAACACGCTCCAAGAACCAGATCATACAGGCATATGTGTGTAAGAGTCAGACAAGTGCCCTTATAAACCCGGCTGTTACTTTGTATAGTGCTTTTGGCCGTGCATAGTTATCAGAATTGAATACAGGGGTGTGTGTGCACAGTGGGCAGTATCTTTGTAAACAAAGCTGCCTGTGACTACTGCGCAAACATTGTTAAGCCAGGGTTGATTGAATACCATACCATCGCACACACAAACCGAATAGGACTGATAAGTCAGTGCTGTGAGGGACTAGGAGACTAGTGGAGTCCTCCAGAGCATCTTGCTGTGTCCCAAATGGCACCCTATTTCCTTTTATAGTGCACTAATTTTTAACCAGAGCCCATAAGTAGTGCACTTTAAAGGGAATAGGGTCAGGGTGCCATTTGGGACACAGGCTGTCTGTCTAGCTTCTTTTAATCTGGGCTTTAGGAAGGCAGCCAGTCCTTTTATGCCCTTATTCTCACCACTTAAACACTGTCTGGCAGAGGACCGGATTGGTATGGTTTGGCAGTACCGTGCTCAGGGGTGAAGCCTTGTTCACGCTCGTCAGCGAGATTGCGCACCAGTTAAACCCCCAGCGGTGGCAACCGCTGGAACCCTGCCCCTATTTCACTGCTTCACCATGGAGAAGGGTAGTCGGCACAGTGCCTGCTCCAGCTGAGGGATGTTTGGAGAGGGTGTGTGTTTGGGGGGGCTAGGGGTTCTCTCCTGCCGGCGCATCCCATAGGAGATTGTTTACAGCTGGGGCCGTACAAACAGAACCAGCGTCAGCAATAGGGCTGTCCCCGACAAAAAAAACTACAATCTTGGTCGACCGAGTCTCGTCAGTTCTTTCGACCAAACATATTTTTTTTTTATATATATATATATATATACACACACAGTGGGGAGAACAAGTATTTGATACACTGCCGATTTTGCAGGTTTTCCTACTTACAAAGCATGTAGAGGTCTGTAATTTTTTATCATAGGTACACTTCAACTGTGAGAGACGGAATCTAAAACAAAAATCCAGAAAATCACATTGTATGATTTTTAAGTAATTAATTTGCATTTTATTGCATGACATAAGTATTTGATCACCTACCAACCAGTAAGAATTCCGGCTCTCACAGACCTGTTAGTTTTTCTTTAAGAAGCCCTCCTGTTCTCCACTCATTAGCCTGTATTAACTGCACCTGTTTGAACTCATTACCTGTATAAAAGACACCTGTCCACACACTTAATCAAACAGACTCCAACCTCTCCACAATGGCCAAGACCAGAGAGCTGTGTAAGGACAGGGATGAAATTGTAGACCTGCACAAGGCTGGGATGGGCTACAGAACAATAGGCAAGCAGCTTGGTGAGAAGGCAACAATTGTTGGCGCAATTATTAGAAAATGGAAGAAGTTCAAGATGACGGTCAATCACCCTCGGTCTGGGGCTCCATGCAAGATCTCACCTCGTGGGGCATCAATGATCATGAGGAAGGTGAGGGATCAGCTTAGAACTACACGGCAGGACCTGGTCAATGACCTGAAGAGAGCTGGGACCATAGTCTCAAAGAAAACCATTAGTAACACACTACGCCGTCATGGATTAAAATCCTGCAGCGCACGCAAGGTCCCCCTGCTCAAGCCAGCGCATGTCCAGGCCCGTCTGAAGTTTGCCAATGACCATCTGGATGATCCAGAGGAGGAATGGGAGAAGGTCATGTGGTCTGATGAGACAAAAATAGAGCTTTTTGGTCTAAACTCCACTCGCCGTGTTTGGAGGAAGAAGGAGGATGAGTACAACCCCAAGAACACCATCCCAACCGTGAAGCGTGGAAACATCATTCTTTGGGGATGCTTTTCTGCAAAGGGGACAGGACGACTGCACCGTATTGAGGGGAGGATGGATGGGGCCATGTATCGCGAGATCTTGGCCAACAACCTCCTTCCCTCAGTAAGAGCATTGAAGATGGGTCGTGGCTGGGTCTTCCAGCATGACAACGACCCGAAACACACAGCCAGGGCAACTAAGGAGTGGCTCCGTAAGAAGCATCTCAAGGTCCTGGAGTGGCCTAGCCAGTTTCCAGACCTGAACCCAATAGAAAATCTTTGGAGGGAGCTGAAAGTCCGTATTGCCCAGCGACAGCCCCGAAACCTGAAGGATCTGGAGAAGGTCTATATGGAGGAGTGGGCCAAAATCCCTGCTGCAGTGTGTGCAAACCTGGTCAAGACCTACAGGAAACGTATGATCTCTGTAATTGCAAACAAAGGTTTCTGTACCAAATATTAAGTTCTGCTTTTCTGATGTATCAAATACTTATGTCATGCAATAAAATGCAAATTAATCTATATATATCCTGTGTTTTTAATCAAATCAACTATATGCACTGAGCTTGTCTGATGCTTTAAGTGCACTGTTTGATGAAATAACACACAGATGACTAGAGTGAGTCAGACCGCAATTGATTTGTGCCGGGCCGGGCTCCAAAAAAAATAATGACAGCGAGTAACTGTGACCCGTTGTCTCTCTCGCCTCCCTGCTGCAGCGAGCACAACAAAACATCAACAGTGTTTATCGCGCTGTCAGTGTTGCTGAAGCCTTTATTACATCAAAGACTAAAAGCAGTTGCATGCATTTGTGAATGCAATTGCCGACATGGAACGGTTTATTTATTGTTTATGCTAATTATTCAAGGGCCACTTTATTTTATTTTAAACCCAATGCTTGATTGCATTTCAAATCATGAATGACTTGTATGCTGCATGATGACATGAACAAATTATTGTTTGTTACAGTAGGCTTTAAGTATAAAAGAATAGCCTAAGTTTCGGTATTAAGTCTAAACAGGATGCGCTCTTAGGCCTACAGCTCAATGGTGGTTATACAAGGCTGCTATACTAAGCCTACTAATGATAATGACATTACTTATTATTATAATGATCATATTAATAATGGTAATAAAATAAGGAGATCAAGATAAAGGGTTATTATTATGATTAATATTATTTTACTGACAATTTGGAACAGTGTAAACACTAAATAAGTAATACCAGAGGCTGTTCTAACGGAAAAATAAAGTGTAAAGTCTTTATTACAGCATAGCAAAGATTTAAAAGCAGCCTAATGTGTAAAATTGTTTATCAGACGTTGTGGTTGCTTGAGGCTTGGTGTTCACGGAATCAGTAGGCTATTAAACAAACACACAAGCAGGATCTGTCTTATTTCTGTAGATATATATATGGATGATTTATAAAGCCAAGCACATTTAACAGTTAGGCTGTTGATTTATAGACCTAATTAAGTTGGTTTCCCCTCTCTATTCTTAGACAATTGAGGCAAGGGCTGTTTTCTCATCTCCTAACTCCACTGCTGCCTCTGCCGCTTTATTCTCAACACCAATATGCTGGGTAACATTGCTATTATGCACATAGCAACATGGTCTAGGAAAAGGCGCCAATTCAACAGCGCACTGTTTCAGAACCATGGACAGCGGCCATTATCCAACGAGGGTGAAAGCGCATTTGTTATAAAATAATTTTTGTGTTGCACTGTTGTTCTTATGTAATATAACGATATACAATTTCAGTAGCACATGTCTTAGTGATGGACTGTGCCATCCTCACTGCCTCCACAATGGATTAGTCCACGCACACAGGTGTCTTGTACGCCATTAATGTATACTTTTTTTGCTATATGCTCGACTAAAGAAATCTCGGTCGACCAACAGCCTATCGACCAAACAATCGACCAGTCGACTAAATGGGGTCAGCCCTAGTCAGCAAAGCACCAAGCTTTTGTGGAATTGCAGTTGCACACAAGGTTCATAACTGAACAGGAACATGAGTACTACACATAAAAGCAGACATTGTTTGGTCATTGAGCATTGTGATTTGACTATTTGCTCCATTTTGTCCAGCCAGTGATCGCTTTTGGAGTCCTCTCCCCGATTCATGACTTCCTGTATTGACAGGGAAAAACCTTGCACTATCAAATAAACAAGGCCCGGTAGTCACTGCTGAGAAATGTCTGAAACTATAGATAAGATGCATATTTTATCTATTGGACCTAGGCTTTAGCTCAGTGGGATAAGTCTTGAGAACCATGTTCGAAACCTTGTCGGTCAAATCTGTATTGGGCAGTGTTTTAGCCATGGGTGGTGAATGATGGAGTGAATGATAGATTTGATTAATACTTTATTGATATGTGTTTCAGATGAACTTGCTGCTGAAGGAGTACTTGGTATCGGGAGAGGTGAAGGAGGCAGAACGCTGTCTGCGTGACCTAGAAGTACCTCACTTCCACCACGAGCTTGTCTATGAGGTAAACACTACTAAAAGCGCTTTGGGTCCTGTTTAGAAGGGCACACTGTATCAAAAAAATGTTGCAACAGAAAGCGAAAATGTTATTGGACAACTACATGGAGGATCTTCCTTTTAAAATTATTTTTAGAAAATATATATACTGAACATGGCCTTTGCTGTCAGCACAAGGATATTGATAGCGGGTCAGTGATGGCTCTACTGTACTTTCAATAGTTATGTGTCTAGTTGTCTATGCGTGCAATGTTGAATATGATGTGTGGTGTAATCTTACTTCCCTTTTCAGTATTTATAAGACTATAGGTTTATGACATATGTTATCTTAAAAATGCATCTATGGTCCATGATGCTGTAAAGAAAGTTTGATTTATTGTTTTTTGTCTGACATATGTTATCTTGCAAACCATTACCTAACATTATTCCACCAGCAACAGTATCCTTGATACCAATTAAATGCTAATGTAATCAGTTACTCAAAAATAAAATAATGCCAAATCCATGCACCATGGTGAGAATTAAAGTAATGCTGCCCCAATGTGGTTAAATAGGGGATTGAAACCTTTCTGAAAACATTTTACTAGTTTGAAAATAACAAGTTGACCAGCGCCTTTTAGTGTCAAATAATTATTCAGTCTCATCTTGGTCAAGCTGACATTCCACATAACGGAGAATTTAAGGCACTGTGTGCATGACAAAACCGGTCTCCCAAATGGCACCCTATTCCCTTTATAGTGCGCTGGGCAAATGTAGTGCACTATATAGGGAATAGGGTGCCATTTGGGACACAGTCAATTTTACAATCATTTTGTACATGAACATCCTGTTCATAGACATTAGCATGAAGTCTAATGCATTTTCTTCTCTTTTTCTCCTGGCTGGTCACCAGGCTGTTGTCATGGTGCTGGAGTCTAAGGGGGACACGGCCATCAAGATGATGTGTAAGCTCCTCCAGGCCTTCTGGAAGATTGGCCTCATCACAGTGGACCAGATGAACCGGGTACGTCCCTGTACACACCAGAAAGTAGCATCAAATTCACGGGTAGCACTAGCACAAAAAAAATGAACTTCAACTTCTAAAAACTATTTCCAGTGATATGACTGCAGGTTTTCATTTTTCAGCACTACAATTAAGATGGCATGAATCTAAAATGTTAAACTAGTAGTAATTGTCAACGTCAGACCTTGTGGATTCAAACCCATCTGTAGACATCCATAGCTACTCAGTCAAGGCATATTTACTTTTGCTGATATAGCTACAGTATTCTGCCATATTCTCTCTAGCTACAGTGTATATATTGTTATATTCTCTCTAGTCACTGTCAATGCATATTCATTTGTTACCTGACAAGCTCTGAAGTGACTGAATTGATTCATCTTCTCTTATATTGTCCTATGATGGAAAGTATTCTTTGACTGTATGATTTACTTACTCATCAAGTATTGTTGTAACATCCAGGGCTTCCAGCGTGTGTACGACGAGCTGCCAGAGATTAACCTGGATGTGCCCCATGCCCACTCAATCATGGAGTCCTTTACGGACCTCTGCTACCAGGAGTCTGTTATCACCAAACAGTTGAGAGACTCCTGTCCCTCCAGGTCAGTCCCAGTGTTGAGTGGTGCAAACTCTTTCATTTTGTCTATTGGGTATAGTCAGTCCCTCCAGGATTCTGCGATCACATTAATTTTAGCAAAATCAACAATTGCCTGCATATTATGCGAGGGCTTGCATATTATGCGAGGGCTTGCAAATTTGACCAATCACTGCACTATTTCTGCATAAAATTTAAAACATTGTGACCCATCACCGCACTACAAAAAGAGGGCTCACGATTTCAACCAATCACCGCACATTTACTGCATAATATGATTTAAATCAAGCCACATGTCAACAAACCTTTTCCCATGGGGCGGTGCACAATTGGCCCAGCGTTGTCCAGGGTAAGGGAGGGAATGGTCGGCAGGGATGTAGATCAGTTTGTAGAGCATGGCGTTTGCAACGCCAGGGTTGTGGGTTCGATGCCCACGGGGGGCCAGTATGAAAAAAATAATGTATGCACTCACTAACTAAGTCGCTCTGGATAAGAGCGTCTGCTAAATGACTAAAATGTAAATGTAATTTTCGCAACAAATTGGACAAAATCATTGCATATTGTCATGCAAAAGGTCAGAATTGCTGCATCAAAATTAAGCATTTTTGCCTGCAAATATCACTAAAATCTCTGCCAAATCCTGGAGTAAAGTCATGATCGAAGTAAAGTCATGATGTTTTTGATAATACTAGACTAATCGGAGTATGCATACTTAATGACCTTACTTCGATTAAGATAAGTGTTTACATTAATAATGCCATAGTCTGAGTAATACCAAGTTAGTGTACATGTAAACCCACTCAATGAGTATATTAATGACTTTATGTAAAGCTTAACTAGGCCCCAAGTGTTTTATATTGTAAGGCTGAGGACTCCTCTCCCCTAAACACATTGGTAGCCTATAAAGTATTGAATCACCTGTTCTGTCTGTGTCCACCAGGGGGCGGAAGCGGTTTGTGAGTGAGGGAGACGGGGGCCTGATCAAGATCTAGTGTGGAGGAGGGGGGTGCTAGGCGGCCCCTCGAGCCGCAGGTCTGATGCTGGGCAGGCTCGCGGTCAGACTCCCCTGCTTTATCTCCGGCCCTTTCACCCCCCACTCACTCACCCACCCACAGCCACACACTGATGCTGACATCAGGTGAAGGAGGACTGAGGAGACAGGCCCGGGCGATCTTTTTTTTGTTTGTTTTTTTAACTTGTTTTTTCCCCTGTAATTTTTGTAAGAAAGTTTACAAAAAAATCTGGGGTTGGTGATCATTCTTTTCAGTCTTGTCTGAGTCGAGGCCATGGAGAAAGGGGGGTCAAATGGAGTCACTTAAGATGGGGTTAAGGGTCAACGGGAAGTGGAAAGGGGATTATGTATTGTCTTGTGCTGGGCACGGGTTATTTTGGCTTAACAATTTTGCTACACCGGTGACTGTTTTTCTCTAATTTTATTTTTGCTTTGCATGTATAACGCTCATTAACAAAAAATACAAAACACTTGTCAAAAAAAGAACTCGTCATCAGCATACTGCATCGCAAGCTCTTATGAACCGAATCGCTCTTTGGAATGACATTTTTGGCCAAAGCTTTCTGTAATTACACAAAGACAAAGTTATATGGTTCTTTATTTTTCTTTTTGTTGGTGATTTTGCTGTATCAGTTGGATTATCTGTCCACTCCACAGGCAGGGGTGCTACTGTTCCTAGGCAGGGTTGTTAAACTGTAATAAGCAGAGCAGCAGTCACTCACAAAAGCCTGTCAGCTTTATAACTAGAGCCCAGATCAGGGCCTTCCTTCTTCCCCTTAGTGGAAGGCCTCTCCCTTCTAGTACACTGTAATTGAGTGTCAGAATGAGGGGCGGGGGGGAGAGCGTCTCTAAATATACAGTGCAAATACTCAGGATCTCTAGAACCCCTCTTCCATTCGCTGAGCTGTTGACAGACAAACTGGAACACCCTGCAGGCTTTTGTTGTGTTCGTATTGTGATGTTTCATTTACGAACTCCCACTGTTACATGTCATCCAGTGGAACCTGTAGAATCTGGACATCAAATACTTTTAATTGTGCTTGATTAGACTTGTCTGGCGCAATGGAACCAATTAATTAGTCTCCCTGCCTTTCAGGCACTCCAGGCAGGCTACATCAAATGCTCAATAAGTATTTGAAAGAAAAATACATTTGAACCCAGGTCTGGCCCTCGGAGAGTGCGAAGGAAACAGAAGTCTTATCGCTGATCTAGGGTCTCGTATGAGAATGCAATGTATTTTTCCTGCCTTTGTTGACCAATATGTAAAGTAATAAGCTCCGAATTGTAACGTGAGGGTTCTGGATGGGGAAAACAATACAGCTTTTCATTGATTAAAAAAATTGTTACAAAACTAGTGAGTTTGTCAGTGTCATCACCCCCATTTGTTTACATAAACTGGTTTGGGAATGGCTTTAAGAATGAGCTAGAAGTGAGTGGTCATCGCCCCCTAGGGCTCAGAGGAGGCGCCTGACGTCAGCGTTTACTCTTAGTCATCAGCTCTGAACCACACATTCCTGATTGCAATTCTCCATACATATCACTTATTTTACAGCATTTATATTTTGAAAAGTTCATAGCTGATACATTTAGGAGAATCCTTACAGTTCTGTTACATATACAATCACACCTCAACTACAGTTTGATAAGGATCTCAAAATCATATTCACAGTTGAATGCATTGTGTCCAGCTCTTATGTGACTACATCACAACAAGAAAACCGTGGTTTTTATACATAAGCCCCACAGAGCCATCTTTGTATTACTGTGTATAACTATGAAACACTTAAAAAAGTTTAATTGTTTCCAACTCCCTCATGCAGTTCATTTTACAATAATTTCAATACAATTCCATATTGCTCTTCAGTGTAATATTCTTTGGGGATATTTTTGCATAAGCAGTTCCTATTACACGTTACATGCTATTGCTAGGCATATGACAATCATCAATTGCTATCCAGTATGGGTCGAGCATTTATAGGATGGAATGATAAACAATGATCAACACTGAAATGCATTGCACAACCTGTCCCAATTCGAATACATGAATTTGGACTTATGAATATCTGCATGTTCTGGTTTAGTGAACACATTTAGGATGGCATAGTCCCAAATATCATAGTCCTGAACCATTGCATTAGTAGTTGACTGTAGTCCAAAGCATATTTTCTAGCCTATTCCTTACAGAACAGAATGGTGTGTATGGATTGAACGTTGTGACCTATGGCCAGACAACTCTCGAGCTGGGATGTAATCGTCATTAGTCAAAGAGTTGCAACATTACGTAGTGCAACAAACGAGTTTCCGTTGGACTGATTCAGGTAGGTCCTTCCCCGTTTAAGAAACGTTTTGCAACATAATCGGCGTAATGAATATACCCCTGGCGTGGGCTGTCAACGCTATGTACACGTCAGTGTTTCACCAGCGGGAGGGAACCAGGAAGTAACGCGAATTATGTGCAGCTGATATTCTGTCCATTTGAAAGGTGAGTTTTACATTTACTAACCATATTACAGGATATATATTACATTCCTCGGTGCATTGTTATGTGCTGCATTATTGGCATGAAAGCTTGTTTAAAAATTCTGCAAACTCGTGCTAAAACAGGTCTGCCCGATAGTGACAGCCACCGGTTTGCT